>NC_136165.1:3493337-3591071 GCF_965212315.1 Lampetra planeri
AAGTGGGGTTGGACTCGCATCGCCACCATCCAGCAGACATCCGAGGTGTTCACATCGGTGAGCGTTGCCCTTCATCGTTCCCCTGCGGTTATGAGTTGCTGTCAGTTTTTGTATTTCGCGTTAGCTGTTATTGTTCGTTATTAACTTGTGCTTAGGTTTTTTTCGGTAAAGTCACGTAGGTAAAAAAATTCAAATTAATGAAAGTAAAATAAAAATAAAATAAAAATCACGACGTTTCGGAGGCAACACAAGCTTCCGTCTTCAGGTGGAACCGTCACAGCAGGATTGCTGTATCAAGTAAGAGAAATAATATTCAGCGCCTACCTTGGCTCCTCCCTCCCTCAATCAGTATATATACAAGGACTGTTTTCTTGGAATTTTTCATTTACTTGATTCAGCAATCGTGCTGTGACGGTTCCACCTGAAGACGGAAGCTTGTGTTGCCTCCGAAACGTCGTGATTTTTATTTTATTTTTATTTTACTTTTATTAATTTTAATTTTGTATCTACGTGACTTTACCGAAAAAACCTAAGAATATGAATCCTTGCAGTCACGAAAGCTTCAAATCTAGAATTATTATTTACTTGTTTTACCGTGAATTGTGCGGATGCCGGGGTAATGGCCGGTGTTGTTTTTGTTGTTGATGAAACCCGATTTGAGAGCTTATTGGCTCACAGGGTAAATCAAAGTAAAATTAATTTAACTGAACCATCATGGTTTCCTCCACCGTGTGCCATTCATCGTTTCCTCGATCGGTCTCGCATTGATCTTGCATCGATACAGCTCTGTTCCCTTCATCATTCTCGCATTGATCTTGCATCGATCCATTCATCGATTCCACATTCCCTTCATCAGTCTCACATCATTCCAATCTTCGTTCCCTCATTCTCGCATCGTTCTCTCATTGTCCCTTCATCGATCCTTGCATCGTTCCCGCATCGAGGCACACACGCGATAATGGACTTGGAACTCATCTCTTCTCAAACACGGAAAGGGCACCCCCAGGAGCAGCTGTCCCCGTGCGGTGCAAGGTGACTCAGCACCTGGCCTGCAATGGGGCGCGCTAGTCCACCAATACGGGAGCGAGTATTGTTCCGTATAATCCCAATCGCTTGTAACATGGGGGCATGATAATTGGGTTTTTTACCCTTTTTATCTGGCAACAAAACTGACACTTTTTTTACGAGGAGTCATGTTTGCATAGACCACAATACCTGCAGTCATAATGCAAACAAAAAACATAACTCTGATAATGTATGCACTGTTCTTGGAGTTGATTGGTCCACACCCGAGACAGCTTTCCTTAGAGCCTAGTCTCACATGGTGTTGGACCAGATGACACCAAAAGGCGCACATGCTTACCCCGAGCTCTCATACTCTGATGGTGCATTGTCTTTGAGTTGTGCGCCTTTTGGCGTCATCTGGTCCAACACCATGTGAGACTAGGCTCTAAGGAAAGCTGTCTCGGGTGTGGACCAATCAACTTCAAGGACAGTGCATACATTATCAGAGTTATGTTTTTTGTTTGCATTATGGCTGCAGGTATTGTGGTCTATGCAAACATGACTCCTCGTAAAAAAATGGTGTCAGTTTTGTTGCCAGATAAAAAAGGTTAAAAAACCAATTTTCATATTTTTTTACTGGCAAATGAGGTACCAATGGTGTAAACATGGGGGCACTTTTTCGAATTTGGCAAATGTGCACCACAGTGCCGGCATAGACATGGCCTCCTCTTGCAAATGACGTCACAGGATCTTCTCAACGTCCACCGTGAAGCAGACGCTGCATAGTATTACAGTGGTTATAGCAACCGCGGTAATTACCAGGGCGGCCGCTAGAATCGAACCGTGAACCTCTGCAACATTGACGCACTGTTTTTGCGGTTGGGGAACGTAATAATGATTTGAAAAGGGAAGTATCGCACTCTTTTTTGTTCTTCCAATCGTGCCTTTTCCCTTAAGCATACACGTCTGAAATTAGGTATTAGCAGCAGGACAAAAAAAATGTTAAGCAATTAATCCCTCCGAGGGAGAGAGGGAGAAAGAACGAGCGACTCTGTTGAGCCAGTTGGCATAATAACAGCGTCCTTATTGATTGGCTCTGTCACAGGGCAGTCAGAGCCGAATTCCACAGCTTACGAACAATGAGGGAGGGGAAGCGTTTGTGTTCTGCAGTTTCATCAGATGAGATGACACTTTGGAGATCCACAAATTCCCATCCGACCCCCACCCCTCTCCCATTTCACCGACCTGGCTTACTCAGCAATTCAGTCAAATAAATAACAGCAGGCCGAGCCGAAGCATGAGAAATCGAAACGGCTAAAGCTCATTGGTTAGGACTTTGAATCAGAGCCTGGAATTCACAGCAAGAGAAAACATCCTCTTAAGGTTCAGCCTCCACTTCTCCCCGACGGTCCTCATCTTTGGATACCAAAAGGGCGACGGACCCCAACATCTTCAGGGGCTGGTCAACGTGCTCGTCGGCTACGTACGCCAAGCTCGCCATGTACAGGGCGAGGAAGGTGGCCCTGGAAGGGAAACATCCGGCCAGCAGCCTGGGCATCTTCCGCGCTCTGGGCGGAGCCAGGGTGTGTGGGCTGGAGTTCCGCCGTGCGCGGCTGACCCACGCCGTGCCGGCCTTCAAGGAGCAGTGGGCGATGGAGGAGGCCGTGTGCTCGGTGGCAGATGACGGGGAGCTCTGCATGCTGATATGAGCTACCCGTCGGAGGCCGTCGGACTGCGAAAAGGGCTGCGTGCAGAACGAGAGAGAGCGAGAGAGTGAGCGAGAGAGTGAGCGAGAGAGTGAGCGAGTGAGTGAGTGAGCGAGAGAGCGAGAGAGTGAGCGAGAGAGTGAGTGAGAGAGTGACTGAGAAAGTGACCGAGAGAGTGAGCGAGAGAGTGAGCGAGAGAGTGAACGAGAGAGTGAGTGAGAGAGTGACCGAGAGAGTGAGCGAGCGAGAGAGTGACCGAGAGAGCGAGCAAGAGAGCGAGCGAGAGAGTGAGCGAGAGGTGTGGGTTTACATAAAGCAAAGTTATTATTAAAAAAAAAATACTAAATGATGAACGAAGCAAAGTACCGACTACACCGAGCATCTTCTTGTTTCCACTGATCGTAAAAAAAAAGAAAAAGAAGGAAGCATGGCCCTTCACGCGGTGGTTATGTTCTGTCCAAGCCCCACTTGCTCTTGTTAACAGTCAGAATGATGCCATTACGGTTCGTGAATGTGACCGCTAATCTCTCTCATCTCTTCGTCTCCAGTTCCATTATCTCCATCTTTCTACATGACTTTCATATCTTGTTCAACTCTTTCATCTCATTCATCCTTATCCCTGTCATCTCTCATCCCTTATTATCTCTCGCTCATCTTTACTAATCAGCATCTCAATGTCTCTGTGAACCGTATATTATCTCTCAGGGGTGCCACGGTGGCGAAATGTTAAAAACCTTGCCTGGCATACAGGAGGTCGTTGGTTCGATCCCAACCCTGACGCTTATTGTGTATTTGGAGGTTGCATGTTTCTCTCTCTGTGGTCGTGTGGATTTTTCTGCAGATCCTCCAGTTTTGTTTTTTGTTATTTTCGTTGAACCTGTCTACGTGACTTTACCAAAAGACCAAAATAATATAGATCCTCCAGTTTTTCCCTCCACATTTAGAATCAACATGGATTTAGATTATTTGGTTGCAATACATTTCCACTTGATGAGTCCCCTTCGTTGTGCTATCCGTTTGTGGCCAGTTCGCTTCTGCAAAAATAACTATATAACTCGGTGGGCCTTACCTGGTAAAATTAAAATAGTTGATTAGTTCATAGTTTTCACCCACTACCTGTGATCATAACTCAGTTCTCAAGGGCATGGCGAGTTGATGGTCAGAGCTTGGTCAAGAAACAATTTCACTCGGCTCAACACGATGACTTTGAACATGCGAGCGGCCTTGGCCACCACGTGGACACGTGATAAAATAAAAATAGTTAAATTTTCGATTGAAAGCTTTCGTGACTGCAGGGATTCATCTTCTTGGTTCTTTCGGTAAAGTCACGTAGAATGGAAATAATAAAATAATAAAAATAAAACATCATAAAAATTCCAACGACGTTTCGATTGCAACACAAGCAATCATCATTTATTATTTTTCGATTTAAAGCTTTCGTGACTGCAGGGATTCATCTTCTTGGTTCTTTCGGTAAAGTCACGTAGAATGGAAATAATAAAATAATAAAAATAAAACATAATAAAATACAATTCTCACGACGTTTCGGCCACAACGCAAGCAGCCGTCCTCAGGTGAAGAACAGGTCTGTCGGGAAGACAGCGTCTGAATGGGCACCACCAGGCTTGGCAGCGTATATTTAAGCTGCTTAGAGTCGCGGCATGCCGTGACGTCGTGAGAATTATTTTATTATTTTTATTATTTTATTATTTCCATTCTACGTGACTTTATCGAAAGAACCAAGAAGAAAAAAATAGTTCATTTTTAGTTTAGCTCGGCTTCGGCCGCTCCCAGGACCCCCTGTGGGCCAGGCGTGGCCCCGCGCAGGGGACTGCTCACCAATCGAGACCTCCTGTGTGCCCTCGTGCGCTTTGTCACCGCTTCTCACAGACGCTGGACGACCTGGAGGACGAGGTGAAGAAGGCCGGCATCGAGATCAGCGTGCGCCAGAGCTTCCTGTCCGACCCCACCATCGCAGTCAAGAACCTCAAGGTCAGTCCCACTGAAGGTCACGCGCGCCCTGCCGATAGACTACCAGGGGCGCACCCATCAGAAGGCTAGTAGGAGGGGCCTGAGACTAATAAGAGAGGTCTAAGATTATTGGGAGAGGCCTAAGTCTAATCGGAAGGGCATAAGGCTTTAGGATGGGTCTTCGGCTAATAAGAGGGGCCTAAGGATATGGAGGGGCCTAAGTTTAATACTTGAGGCCTACGGCTAATAGGAGGGGCCTAAGTCTAATAGGAGGGGCCTAAGGCTTTAGGATGGGCTTCCAGCTAATAGGAGGGACCTAAGTCTAATAGGAGGGGCCTAAGGCTTTAGGATGGGCCTTCGGCTAATAGGAGGGACCTAAGGATATGTAAGAGCCTAAAGCTAATAGAATTGGTCTGAAGATAATTGGAGGGGCCTAAGCCTAATAGGAGGGGCCTAAGGCTAATAGGAGGGGCAGTATCTGCAAGATCGCAAAAAAAACATTGAAACCATCCAATGGAGACGTCAGTAAAAGGGGACGTAAAAGATCCGAGTCCCGAATCGAGCCTCCACCGCGCACCGCCACAAGTCTGCGGGTCCGCTGACGGCTGTCGCGAATCGTAGCTGCGAGCCAATCGTGCTTGCCTGCCCAGCTGCGATTACGGTCGCTTGAACGCCGCGTTCTAAGCCCAGAGGGGGGCTAACCGTTACTCCGTGGTGGCGGCAGCTGCGGCATCCTTATTCGCCTTTTCGTTTAACCCCTATCTGGTCTTCGCGCCTGATGGGCTCACGATGATGACATCCCTTTTACGCGATTTAAGACAAGAAACAGGAAGACTTCTTGAAACAAATTTGGCAAAATCGCCTGATGAAGCCGGTAATCCTCCAGCGAAAAAGTCACAGTGCTCAAATTGTAAATGTTGCGGGTTGACTCTCCAACACGCCGGTGTGCTGGAGTCGTGACCAATTGGCACGTTTTGTTCACGTGACAAACGTGACCATTTATATTTATGCGATCTAACCCAAAAAAAACGTTTATTATGGATAGTATTTGGCGCGAAATCCTACTACGTATTCCTCATTTATTGTAGAGCACGAGAGGCGGCGGGGGGGGGGGGTCGAAGTCTTTCTCGCTAAAGGTATTTGCAATCCTGCGAAGCTCCCATCCTGCGGCGTTCGCTAAATGTCCCGATATTAATTAAACCCGAGATCCCTTCGTAAACCAGGCTGTGGCTGTACAGACAAAATGTTTTTATCTCTCTTTAACAGCGCGGGATTGATTTTTTTACGCTTTTTCGTGCCTCTAAGTCAATCGAACTGCAGCAAGACCCGCTGTGTGTTAATCCTCACTCGAGGATTAGAGGCGCAATTGGCTTTGGCGGAGATAATTAAGTCTGGAGAAGCCACTTGGATCGAGATCAGACGACCACACATCATCATCGGCCATGGTTAATCCACTGCTGGATGAATGCCTCGACGAGCCGCCTGCGCACCTCCGATTTAGCATGGTTGGCTACGTACGGTGCGAAAGAAGTTAAACATATATACAAGCCACCGCCACTACCACCACTCACCGTCCTGCAATGTAATAATCTTGCTAGCACGGTCCTCGCAGTCCAGTGCTCTCGACCGTGCGCATTAAACCGATTTCGTCGCTCCATCTCAACTGTGGACGTTACCACCCCGGGACACATTCCATCACCGTCGCTGCCACTCCCAGACGAGCAATACCCCCCGACAAATGTGGACGAATGCACGGCAACATCGTTGGCCAAATGCAGCCTCGTACCTCCATTCCGCATTCTTACTGTGCACACCTTGCAACCTGTGACATTTCCGTCATTGGCAACGACATTGATAAATAATACACAACAAGATGAAACATTGTTGCAAAGCATCATGGGACACACCCACAAACCCTCTGTCTCGATGCATTGTTGCAACCTTGCCACCTTTCTTGGGTGTTTAAGATCCTGGAAATTGGAATGGAGGCCGTCATCGCCAGCGTCTTTGAGAAAGGACGCGGCTCACAGGGACAGAGACGATAGCGGTGTCATTTTGGTTTTCCTGCATCTCGAGTATTTAGGGGAAGTGCGCGGTGGGGAAAGTGACTCCAGATGAAACGCGACAATTTTCGCTCGTCGCTAAATTGTCACAACGTGCATGCAGAGAACAGGAGGGGCCCCTCCTCCCCAGGTAACAGAGCCGAGCGCGAAATACAAAATACAATTAATCAAACCGCAACACTTCTGGTCCCCCGCCACCCTTCCCTCCCCCCCCCGTCAAGCTAATCCCACGGCAACAATGGTGATTATGATGTTTATGACGCCGCATTAAATCTTTATATTTACCACGGTACGGTTGGTTCATGTCCCATGCGTTTAAGCTCGGTTGCCGTGGCGACGGCCCGTTCCATCAAACGGTCTGGCGCTCTCCGCTTGCGGGCGGTCGTGAGATTGGAATGAAAAAATGCAGCGAACGATGTTTCTCGAAATCTTTATCGCGAGGGATGCGGGCAGGGTCAGGGCTCTTGAGCTTGCCACCGCTGGGGACCGTAGGTTAGAATCCATGTTTCATCTACCGATGATTAAACCGACTTCTCAGGTGGAGTAGTGAGTTGATGGTCCCAGGCCGGCCACCAGTGACCGCACACAAAAAAAATTTCACCGTTCAATTTGAATTTTTCACTTTAAATTGGCACAACTGCAGCTCTGGAGAATTACACGATTTGGTTTTGCCGCCATGCGACGAACATGTCTGTTTATCGGGCTGCATGCGAGCGTTCAGTTTCCCAGTAAGTGTGGATGAGAGGTCACCGGAAGATCGGTGATATCTCCTTCCAGGGGATCTATTTTGCGACACGGGGTGACGAGCTGATGACCCGACGCCGATGGCACAGCCGAAATGAAACTGGTGAAAAGACGACAATTAGCACGGTTGGCTACGTGCAGTGAGAAAGAAGTTCAACACACATGCAGAAGAAATCAAAATAACGTTGGCTGAATTACATCTAGATTTGAAGCTTTCGTGACTGCAAGGATTCATACTCTTAGGGTTTTTTCGGTAAAGTCACGTAGGTAAAAATAGATAATAAAATAATGGAAATAATAATATAAATAAAATAATAAATCACCACGTTTCGGAGGCAACACAAGTCTCCGTCATCAGGTGGGACCGTCACAGCTGTGATTATAATAAAATCATATTTGCTATTACTTTATTATTTATTTTTACCTACGTGACTTTATCGAAAAAACCTAAGAGTATGAATTACATCTGCTTTTTGCTTTTATTCTTGGAGCTAGTTCCTCCGTTGTCTTGAGCTTCAAAAATGAGGACTCAGTTGAAGTTAGTTGAACAGAAACCCTACCGAGTAACAGCTTTTACTTTGCTTTCGGAATCGATCGTCAGACAGCTATGAGAACGATTCGATAGAGCCGCTCTCTACGCCGGGGTATCTCAGAGCGCTTTACACGTGACGGGGGCGGCTTGCACCACATCTCAAACATTTAAAAGGCCTCATGTTTGCATAGACCACAATACCTGCAGTCATAATGCAAACAAAAAACATAACTCTGATAATGTATGCACTGTCCTTGAAGTTGATTGGTCCACACCCGAGACAGCTTTCCTTAGAGCCTAGTCTCACATGGTGTTGGACCAGATGACGCCAAAAGGTGTCAGTTTTGTTGCCAGATAAAAGGGTAAAAAAACAATTATCATATTTTTTACTGGCAAATGAGGTTCCAATGATTTGAAAGGCCGCTACCGCCACTCCCCCCCCCCAAGTGGCAGCTGTCCCTTTGCAGTCCGCCAGTAAAGTGCGATGATTGCTGCTATGTGTGATCCCAACTGAGCGACTTTAGGTTTTAAATGCTTCAAATTTAGCAAATGTAGACCGTGACGCCGTACGTGTGCATGCATGTACGTTTCGCTTCCTTCGCGCCGCACGTAGCCAACCGGAGGTGCCGTCGCACGACAGCCCACTTCGTTTCGAACGACGTCGGTGCGATCTTTAGCATCCACTGTGAAGCAGACGGTGAGTAGTATTTTACGGTTACTTCACCCCGCGGCATTGACCAGGGCGGCCTGCCGGAGCCGAACCGCGAGCCTCTGCGGCACGTGACCGGTCGCACTTCCCCCGCCGCCCGGGCCGCGTTCGCCACCCGAGCCAAACGAGGGAACCCTCTCGCGTTACCGATGAGCGCCTCCGATGAGCACGGTTGGGCTGCGTGCGGCGCAATAGAAGTTGAGCATACACGCCTACCTTACCGACACGCTTTCGTTGCTTTTCAGCGTCAGGATGCCAGGATTATCGTCGGGCTCTTTTACGAGACGGAAGCGCGCAAGGTGTTCTGTCAGGTGAGTGACGCTCGCCGGTTTCATTTCGCGTGAGAGGTCCCCCGTCCCCCTGCTGCGGTTACCCACGGTCTGGAATTCACAATGACTATCTCGCTACCGCACCTCTATGGATGTATGTTGAACTTCTTTCGCACCGTACGTAGCCTACCGTTCTAATCGGAGGTGCAGTGTTGAGTCTACGGGCAGTGTTGAGTCTATGGATAGTGTTGAGTCTATGAGTAGTGTTGAGTCTATGGGCAGTGTTGAGTCTATGGATAGTGTTGAGTCTATGGGTAGTGTTGAGTCTATGGGCAGTGTTGAGTCTATGGGTAGTGTTGAGTCTATGGGTAGTGTTGAGTCTATGTGCAGTGCTGAGTCTATGGGCAGTGGTGAGTCTATGGGCAGTGTTGAGTCTATGTGCAGTGTTCAGTCTATGGGCAGTGTTGAGTATATGGGTAGTGTTGAGTCTATGTGCAGTGTTGAGTCTATGGGTAGTGTTGAGTCTATGGGCAGTGTTGTCTATGGGTAGTGTTGAGTCTATGTGCAGTGTTGAGTCTATGGGTAGTGTTGAGTCTATGGGCAGTGTTGTCTATGGGTAGTGTGTACGTATGTTGAACTTCTCTCGCACCGTACGTAGCCTACCGTTCTTCTCGGAGGTGCGAGGTTAAACAATAGAGAGAAGGCTCAAGAAAGGTGGGAAGAGACAGGGCTCTATATCAGTTAAAAAACACCTTGCTGGCTGACTGGGAGGGATGAACATGCAGTGACGTCCGAAGGACAAGCGGGTTGCTCGAACACTATAGTTGATGTTGTTAATGATAGTTGGTTACGCGTTTTTTTTGCATGTGCCTCTGTCCCGTTCTGTTCCTCCGTAAGGGGACCGCTCTGGCAATGTTCTTGCTCTGTGCCGATGCGCCAACGGATCTCGCTTTTTCAAACCGTCCGGGGGTTAACTGGCGAACGCGGCATTTTCCGTGTGGCGAGTAAACGTCGAGCCGAATCGCTATTTGGTGTCTCAAGATCGTCATCTGCCCCGCGATACGTGCCGGAGGTGGCAACGCCGATAAGCCCCGTGTACGCGCGCACCGCCGCGATGCCTTTGCGCAGGTCTACAAGGAGAAGCTCTACGGCAAGAAGCACGTGTGGTTCATCATCGGCTGGTACGCCGACAAGTGGTACCTCAAGCCCGACCTGGCCATCAACTGCACGGCCGAGCAGATGCAGGAGGCTGTCGAGGGTCAGGTCACCACGGAGATCCTCATGGTCGACCTGGCCAACACCCGCGGCGTCTCGAACATGGTAACAGCGTGGACTAAACTATAAACTAAATAATGTTTTACGTTGCCAGAAGCGACCTGGCTATCACAAATGATAGTTAAACGAAGTTGCTTATCGCTTGCAAATGTATAGCAGCCAAATACTCCAAAACGCATGTTTCTAAACGTGGAGGGAAAAACCGGAGGACCCTGAGAAAAATCCGCTTGACCACGGTTAGAACGTGCCAACTCCAAATAAACACGTGTCAGGGTCGGAATCGAACCCATGAACCCACGATCTACTGTATACCAGACGAGGTAGTTCACATCTCGCCACCCTAGTGTTACGTGCTTCTTCTGCCGTGTGGTTTGCTGGAGAATTGCAGACTTATTGTAGGGGAGCGGCAAGTTGCCAAAGGTTTTTTGTCACAGCCAGGCCCAGGGCCTCTGGGGTGAGGCTGTGGGACGGCTTGTTTACCTCCTCCGAATGAGCGGGAGAGGCGCGCAAATAGACAAGGTGTGGCCCATCACCATTGGAACCTCATTTGCCAGTAGAAAAAATATGATAATTGTTTTTTTACCCTTTTATCTGGCAAAAAAACTGATACCTTTTTTACAAAGAGTCATGTTTGCACAGACCACAATACCTGCAGTCATAATGCAAACAAAAAACATAACTCTGATAATGTATGCACTGTCCTTGAAGTTGATTGGTCCACACCCGAGACAGCGGACTGCAGGTATTGTGGTCTATGCAAACATGACTCCTCGTAAAAAAGGTGTCAGTTTTGTTGCCAGATAAAAGGGTAAAAAAACAATTATCATATTTTTCTACTGGCAAATGAGTTTCCAATGGTGTAAATGCTTAGCCCGAGCTCTCATACTCTGATGGTGCATTGTCTTTGAGTTGTGCGCCTTTTGGCGTCATCTGGTCCAACACCATGTGAGACTAGGCTCTAAGAAAAGCTGTCTCGGGTGTGGACCAATCAACTTCAAGGACAGTGCATACATTATCAGAGTAGTGTTTTTTGTTTGCATTATGACTGCAGGTATTGTGGTCTATGCAAACATGACTCCTCGTAAAAAAGGTGTCAGTTTTGTTGCCAGATAAAAGGGTAAAAAAACAATTATCGTGTGGCCCATCGTTTGTAACGCTTCCACGGTCACAGCGTTTGGGCTGCTTTTTTAATCTTCCACTGACGGCGTAGACGAGTGCGTGTGTCTCATACCGAAATGTGGCAATGTCTCGAACATGTTCGCTAGTTAGGCCCGGCCCGGCCCCTCCTAGCGACCGTGTGGCGGCCATCAATCGGGCCTAGTGGAGGCCCGGCCCCGCTGGGCCCTATCAATGGCCGCCACGCTGTTGTCGCACTGCTGGAAGCTGCTGCCCTAAGTCTCTCGCGACTCTCCCTTGCAGACGTCGGACGAGTTCATCAGTCGCCTGGTGAAGAACCTCACCAAGACTCCGGAGGAGACAGGAGGCTTCCAGGAGGCCCCGTTGGCCTACGACGCCATCTGGGCGTTGGCACTGGCCCTGAACAAGACGGCTCAGGAGCTCGCGAAGCAAGGTGTGCCACCCGGAGCTTCTGTCGAGTACTCTAAAACAAACTATAAACTCATCTTATTGGTTCTTTCGGTAAAGTCACTTAGAAGGGAAATAATAAAATAATAAAACATTTACAATTAAATACAATTTTCACGACGTTTCGGCCACGACGCAAGCAGCCGTCCTCAGGTGAAGAACAGGTCTGTCAGAAAGACAGCGTCTGAATGAACACCACCAAGCTTGGCAGCGTATATTTAAGCTGGGTTAGGGGAGGAAGGACGCCTTGACAAAGGAATTTGCATATCAACAGAGGAATTTAAATCTAAACTATAAACTATTTTTTATTTTACCAGGTAAAGCCCACTGAGCTTTACAGCTCATTTTCAGAAGCGGCCTAGGCCACAAATGATAGCTCAACGAAGTGGCTTACCACGTTGACATTTCTAGCAGCCCAATACTCTTAAACGCACGTTTCTACTCGTTGTGGTGGTGGCCGTTGGGTGGTGGCTACGCACGTAGCCCAAAATCCAGCGAGGCGTCGGTGGATCACGCAAATGTTGGGAAGCTTTCCTTCCACGTGCATCAAGATGGCATTACCGTGGCTCTCCAGCAGAAGGCAGTACAGCAAGTGTGGACTAATCTCAATCTGTCCCGTCTGTAAAAGATAGAGTGTTGGCCCCTCCTACGAGTGGGTTTCCCTTTGGGTGCTCCGGTTTCCTCCCACGTGTATAAAAAACATTCCTTAAATGACCGATAACACCTTCATATATAGAGGATCACAGAGCTTGGGGGAGATTTTGGCGCTGCCTTTTTTGTCTGGCTGTGGTTTCTCGGACATCCCGTCGATTGCGTTCGAATCACGGTCATCTGAACCTGTTCTGGGACTCTCCTAGGTCGACTCAGCCTCAAAATGAGTGCGTTGTGTAAAACATCGTCACTTAAGGAGAAATAGGCGTCCAGGCGTGGCCCTGGCCACCCAGCCCCTCGCGTGCCGTTGCCGGCCTTCATAGCTGCTGCTCGCTAACAGCACTTGCCCCGAAAGTTTGTTAAGGCTACACGGGGGTTTGGGGGGGGTGAATCTTTGTTTGCTTTGTTGGTGGTGATGGTGGTCACCTCGGTGTCGGGTCTGGCGCCTGCAGGGATGCGGCTGGAGGATTTCAACTACTCCGACAACACGATCACCAACGAGATCTACAAAGCGCTCAACTCGTCCTCGTTCGATGGCGTTTCGGTAAACGAGTCGCTCCACCACTGCCGATGAAACCAGTCCCACAGCTGTCAACCCATACGGTTTACGCCGTATTCTTGTACAGGGAAATTGAGTTTTAGGTCCATACGGCGTACAGCCGTTTCAATACGGGCAATTTTTTTTCTGTCTATTTATTTGTGTTTCTCCCTTGTGATGGTGACTTTGTAGGATGAACATTGAGATTGATAAGGGGCACGGGGTGACCGACAAGGTGTGAATTGGTTTGTAATTAGGTAGCGCACTGATAAGGGGTTGATAGGCATCCAGTCCCGCGACAGTCTCCTTCTCGAGCACTGCTCGGCTAAACTATTTTAAATTATACCACCGAGCTAAATATAGCTTTCTTTCAGAAGTGACTTGGCTGTCACAAATGATATCTCAACGAAGTTTGACTTATCACATGGAAATTTACAGCAGCCAAATACTAAATGCACGTTCCGATGCCGTCAAGGTCACTGTGACACCGCCTTCCGCGGAACGTGAAGGTCTCGCGACGGCATCTCAGATTTAGTTCTGCGACATCACCTTCCGTGGAGCGTCAAGGTCACTTGACGACGTCTCAGATTTAGTTCTGTCACATCACCTTCCGCGGAGCGTCAAGGTCATTCGACGGCATCTCAGATTTAGTTCTGTGACATCATCTTCCGCGGAACGTCAAGGTCACTTGACGACGTCTCAGATTTAGTTCTGTGACATCAGCTTCAGCGGAACGTCAAGGTCATTCGACGGCATCTCAGATTTAGTTCTGTGACATCACCTTCCGCGGAACGTCAAGGTCACTTGACGACGTCTCAGATTTAGTTCTGTGACATCAGCTTCAGCGGAACGTCAAGGTCATTCGACGGCATCTCAGATTTAGTTCTGTGACATCACCTTCAGCGGAACGTCAAGGTCACTTGACGACGTCTCAGATTTAGTTCTGTGACATCACCTTCAGCGGAACGTCAAGGTCATTCGACGGCATCTCAGATTTAGTTCTGTGACATCATCTTCCGTGGAGCGTCAAGGTCACTCGACGACGTCTCAGATTTAGTTCTGTGACATCACCTTCCGCGGAACGTCAAGGTCATTCGACGGCGTCTCAGATTTAGTTCTGTGACATCATCTTCCACGGAATGTCAAAGTCACTCGACGGCGTCTCAGATTTAGTTCTGCGACATCACCTTCCGCGGACCGTTCACGGTGGTGGGGGGGGGGGCGACGGCGCTGCTCAGCAAGAGGATTTACCCGCCTCGTGACACGATGCCGATATCGTGATCGGGATTGCATTACATGTTGTGTTGTGCCGAAACGTTTGTGAACGTACATTCCGTCTTTTAACATTCCCCTGCTTGCAACGCAGGGCCACGTGGTGTTTGACGCAAGCGGCGCGAGAATGGCCTGGACTCTCATAGAGCAGCTTCAAGGTGAGGGGGGGCACCACTGCGGGTTCACTCCGAACTCTCTTGCACCCTAAGATCTTCGGATCGCCTTCTGCTAAGTGTAATAATTCTAGATTTGAAGCTTTCGTGACTGCAAGGATTCCTGCTCTTAGTTTTTTCGGTAAAGTCACGTAGGTAAAAAATGAATTAAAATTAATAAAAGTAATATAAATAAAATAATAAAAAATCATGACGTTTCGCAGGCAACACAAGTCTCTTCTGATAAGCCCCCCCCCTCCTCCCCCTTAACTTGTATTTAAGAACTTGCATCTTGGAATCCCTGCCTCACTTGATACAGCAAATCTAGCTGTGACGGTCCCACCTGATGACGGAGACTTGTGTTGCCTCCGAAACGTCGTGATGTTTTATTATTTTATTTCTATTATTACTTCTATTAATTTGAATTTCATTTTTTACCTACGTGACTTTACCGAAAAAACTAAGAGTATAAGTGTAATAAACCCACTCCGGACGATATCGTATTTTCGCGTCTTGTCTTTATTCGTTCTTCGTTACACAGCTTTCTCTCACATCGCTGGGTTCCTTTTTCCCGTTACTCCCGTTACTCCCGTTACCCGAGCGTGGCGTTCGCTCACTTCCCTCGCTCCCTCACACCGCTGGCTAACGGCGTTCGGGAGATAGCCTCCGGCCTGCCACGTGCCCGCTGGCGTGCCTGAGGCACAGACGTGGTCTCTCCTCAAACCTCTCCACACTGACCACGAGCTGTCTCTCTCCACCCCTTATGACACCTGGCTCACGTGATGCCACGCAGCCAATCATCAGCCTCACCCTTGGAACCTTCTAGATGTTGCTATGCAGCCACAAGGCTACGCCCCTGGCTCGACGTCCCCATTGGCTGCGGGCTGAGTCCGGCAGAGCCAATCACCATCGCCCAGTTACCCCCGGGTGCATCCTCATATTACATAAGTACTCCGAGGGCAAGCCTCTGTTCCTGCAGGGGTGACCGTGGGGTTCCCAGGCTTTGGAACAACACTTTGCTAATAATGCCATCAGAGTCGTGAGAGCTATTGACGTCTCTCTGTTCAAAACTCACCTCTCTAAATTGGCCTTCTTCGCCGCCCAGTACTGGCCGATTACCCTGTGCTAAGTCCTGTTTATTTCCTGGCTTTCCATACACGATGGCGCGTTGTGATCTACGGATGGCACGCGCCACTTTAAAAATGTGAATTATTGATGATAAGCCACGTTTGCAAGGTTGATCCAGGTAATATCTACGGCGGTGGGAATTTGTAGAACTTTACAGTAATAATGACAGGAGCTGTACTCAGTTTATTGACTTTCTGGAGGGTTCAAAAGGGCAGAGTCGAACCCTGATCGATCGGTCGGGTGGCAGGTTGGTTGCACACGTGCCTCGTAGCAATATGTCCATGGGTTCGATTCCCGACTCAGACACCTTCCTGTGTGGAGTTTGTATGTACTGCCACCCTTTCTCCAGTTTCTTCCCTTAGCTAAAAAAATATAAAAATAACAACAACCAACCATACAATGTAAACTGGTATTTGCTAAACATCCCCAATGCGAAATAAAAAAATACCTCTCAAATTACTCCATTGAAATTACACAAAGCAACATTTCCCCGAATGTGAAAATTTGGCAGGCCCCTCCTGAAAAAGATTTGAGACTCGGTGAGGTTTCTGTGTAAATACGTGGAATTTTAACCCTTTTCCATTCCATCAGTTTTTATTCCGATTCCATTCCGATGACGTACGTATATGCGTGTATGTCATCAGAACGGAATCGTAAGAAAAACTAAAATAAAATAACTTTATCGGTACACCGAGGCTCCCACAAGGCCATGCGGGAGGGCATGTGACACAGTTTGGCACCAGCTATCATAAGAGTTGCGGTCGTGTTGCTACAACTCTATGCGGTGAGTAACGATGTCTTTAAATACAGCGGCGCTTCTACGCCTCTCTAAATAAAATCAACGGGAGCCACCCTGAAATTTACACACATCTCAGAGTGGGAAACGGATTAATAATATAATCGTGAATTTAACTCGTGGCGTTTTTGCGAACCACAGTCTCTACCTCTGTGCCACTTTGACAGCTGTGTAACGGTGACTATGATCAATTTAACACGTAGCAGGCTTTCGCGACCAATATTATTCATAATTTAGGTTTTTGGGTCAGATCGCGTTATTTATAAATGTGTCGTAACCCTCCACCGCCCGACACGGCCGAACAGTAAAAAAAAGTGTCACGTTTTCAAAGGACAAAATAATTCACTTCTTTAGCCCACCGGTGTGCTGAAGAGAGATTCAACAGCATTTTAAATTTGAGTACGACGGATTTAAAATTTGAGGCAAGGAGGGGGTGGGTATATACACCCCCCCCCTACTTGCCTCGAATCACTGCACCAGATTGAATTGAATTTAATGATGACGTCACCCTGAGGCTGCTCTATTTAAGACCGGAAGCAACAGGAGAGCTTCACCATTCTTGCCCGATGAAGCTGATTGTAATTATCAGCGAAACGTCGTGCTACTCAAATTTAAAAATGCTGTTGATTCTTTCTTCAGCACACCGGTGGGCTAAAGAAGTAAATTATTTTGTCCTTTGAAAACGTGACACATTTTTTTACTGTTTGGGCGTGTCGGGTGGTGGAGGGTTACGACACATTTATAAATAACGCGATCTGACCCAAAAACCTATATTATGGTGACTATGATTTATGATTGGCAGACCTTGCCGATCCACTGTTGGATGAAGGTCTCCCCATGCTGGTTATACGAGTTGTTTGACCATACTTGGTTTAGCTGTGTTGGTTTAGCCATGTTTGTTTGTTGTAGTACAGAGTTAGACTGATGGCCTTAATCTAAGTTGTCTTGTGGTTGTTGTTGTTGTTGTTTTTGTTGTTTGACTTGCATCCCACTAGGATTTTTGCACACAGCGTTGGTGTACGGTGTTTTTTTCTGCAATATTTTGCCGTCTTTTCTTGGATTTTCTGTTTGCACTTCGTCACATAGTCACTTTAAGATGTTTTTTGTTCATGTGTTTTTGTTTGTTGCGTTTGCACCCGATTCAAGTGCCGAATGGCTCACAGGGCTATACCTAATAAATGAACTTGAACTTGAAACGTCACCACACTCACCGGTGTGAGCTGGTGAAGCGTGGGGCGGCGGGTTGACCAGGACCGGTTTGGATATGACTCGCACACTGATCTTTGGCCGTAGCCGGGAAAATCGACCGAGGGGTCGGCAGACGTTGACGTTTCTTTGCGGTTGTGTTTGACTCGTTCATTCTGCCCGTCTGTGCGCGCTCTAGATGGGAAGTATGTGAAGATCGGGTACTACGACAGCAACAACAACAATCTCTCCTGGCTCAACACGGACCGATGGATCGGTGTGTGCGTGTGTGTGTGCGTGTGGTCCGAGCCTTCGCAAAACTGTGGTGTGTGTGGTACTGGACAGAAGCAAACTCGGCAAAATATAAGAGCTCCAAAGAGCTCAAGGGGTCCCACCGGACTGGTGAACCAAATACAGTAATTTTAGCTGTGACGGTCCCACCTGATGACGGAGACTTGTGTTGCCTCCGAAACGTCGTGATTTATTATTTTATTTCCATTGTTACTTTCATTAACTTTTAATTTTATTTTTACCCACGTGACTTTACCGAAACAAACCGAAGAGTATGAATCCTTGCAGTCACGAAAGCTTCAAATCTAGAACCAAATACTCTTTGTTTCTTTCGGTAAAGTCACGTGGGTATAAAATCAAATGAATCACGACGTTTCGGGCACAACACAAGCGTCCATCATCAGGTGAGAAAGCATGGTCTGCTGCTGAGGCAGACTTCCTTTACCGAAAGAACCAAAGAGTTATGGATTCCTGCAGTCACGAAAGCTTCAAATCAATGGTGAACCAAATATTCAGCTACAAATCAGATCGAAAAAACAAAAATGCAGTTATTAAGCGCTAAATAAATGTATTAGGCGTTAATTACTTGTAAATGTAACTCAAATGTTGTTATTCTACTAATATATGTAGCATATATAAATAATTGAACGATTGAATAAAATATGGCTTGTTGAAATATAGATTGTGTATGGACAGTTGATGGCTGTGGCAGGGAGTTATACGGCAAGCACACATTTGGAAACCACTGATCTATAACTTTTTATACGTAACATCTCACAATGTTACGTATGATATAATTTCCCATCAAACTAAGAGGGATAGCTAGAAAAAGGTTTTCGTTTATTGACATCAAAAAGTCCACCGGAATAAGTTAACAAGGCCTGACTCTGGCACTCTGCAGATGAGACACTTCATGTCGAAAACCGGTCCAGAGTTTGCGTGTGCTGAATCAATGCTGCTGAAATGATGCCCTCCCGAAGGGCCATGACGCTGTCGGGATGTGTAAAACAATATACCGTCCATATTCTTGTTTGCATTTGACTGCAAGTATTGTGGTTAATGTAAGCATGATTCCTTGCAAAAGGTGTCTGTTTTGTTGCCAGAAAAAAGGGGAAAACCCCTATTAGTATATTTTGCTACTGGCAAAGGAGGTCCCATAATGTAGCTGCTCACCCCGAGCTCTCATTACTCTGGTAGTGCGTTGTCTTTGAACTGTGCGCCTTTTGGCGTCATCTGGTCGAACACCATATGAGACTAGGCTCTAAAGAAAGCTGTCTCTGGTGTGGACCAATCCGTTTCAAAGACAATGCATAAATTATCAGAGTATTGTTTTTTGTTTGCATTTGACTGCAAGTATTGTGGTTACTGTAAGCATGATTCCTTGCAAAAGGTGTCAGTTTTGTTGCCAGAAAAAAGGGGAAACCCCCTATTAGCATATTCTTGGTTATTTCGGTAAAGTGGATTTCACACCTGATGACGATTGCTTGTGTTGCAGTCGAAACGTCGTGAGAATGTTCACTGTTTTATAATTCTATTACTTTATTATTTCCCTTCTACGTGACTTCACCGTAAGAACCAAGAATATGAATCCCTGCAGTCACGAAAGCTTTAAATCGAAAAATATACGTCCGTTTATTTTTTTTTTGCACGGTGCAGCAATCGTGCAAACTAGGCATATTGCCAGTTAATGAATTGACAATTGGTGTTTTACCCTTCTATCTGGCAACAAAACTGGCACCTTTGTTACAAGGAGTCATGTTTACATAGACCACAATACCTGCAGTCATAATGCAAACAAAAAACATAACTCTGATAATGTGCACTGTCCTTGAAGTTGATTGGTCCACACCCGAGACAGCTTTCCTTAGAGCCTAGTCTCACATGGTGTTGGACCAGATGACGCCAAAAGGTGTCAGTTTTGTTGCCAGATAGAAGGGTAAAAAAACAATTATATTTTTTACTGGCAAATGAGGTTCCAATGGAGTTAATGAATTGTTTTGATTGTATTTATCGATGCACCGTTAACACCCCAAGGTCAACAGTGTGCTACGTGTTGTCACCCAGCCAAAGCCTCGCGGCATCTGAAGGATTTTCTCATGGAGGGGGGGGAGTCACGTGTAGCGCTCGTGTGACCAATATTTTTTTAATGAGCGTTTTTTTTTTACACAAGTCATTGATCATTAATTCATTTGTCGACAGTGTTGCTCCCGCAGAGATCCCATCTGTGGATTTCGACTTTGGCTCAGACACTTGACAATTAGCACGCTGGCGCCTAATTCACCATCAACAAATTACAGCCCTCTTTTCTCAACCCACTGCTAAGTGAACGCCCCCCCATGCCTTTTTTTGGCAATCGGTGTTTGCTTGGCCATACTTCACCACGCCGGTCAGTACTGGTTGGAAAAAATGTTTGGGGTGTTGGGGCATGCGTGGGACCGATTCAGATATCAATCGCCACTGTTGCTGGCCGTGACATGGAGTTGAACTTTCTCCTTGTAATGCGCAAGCCACTGCCGCACAACTGTTCAGGGACGTATCTGCCGACAAGGCAAGGGGCTGCCTTCAAATCGACAAGCTCAGTGTCGTGCGTCAGTGGTGCCACCTGGTGGCTATGTATAGAATAACGTGATTTAAATCTGGCTATGTATGGAAACATTCCTGCGGAGGAGGTGGTAGGAACGTTGGGTTGCTCGGTCAATGGCCAGGATCAACGGCGGCGTGGTGTATTCCGCAAATATGCCCGAACGTGAGGGCGGGCACAAGCCGGCGTGAGTAGGTTAAACGTTGAGTTTTATAAGGGCACCACGGGGTGACCAGCCTCTCCCCACCCAGCCCCACCCCTCCCACCCCCCACCCAGCCCCATTAAATAATAAAAATACAACATAATATTATAAAATATTATGTTTTATTTTTATCATTTTATTATTTCCATTCTACGTGACTTTACCGAAAGAACCAAGAAGTTGTAAACTTTTAGATACATACTATTTAGCTTAGTGATTTACCTACCTTATAGATTGTCCTATTGTTTTTTATGTTGTTGTCCTAACTTTCTGACCCTTTACTGGACACCTGTGTGAAAAAAAAAACTTCGTAGCTCACGAGATTTCTCCAGGATGAATAAAGAATCCCGACTGAAAGTCCTCCGTGTGCCGTGTGACCTCCAGGAGGCTCGCCTCCTCCCGACCGAACCAAGGTGGTCATCCAGTTCCGCTACCTCTCGCAGAAGCTCTTCATCTCCCTCTCCGTCCTCGCCGGAATCGGCATCATCTTCGGATGCGTGTGCCTCGTCTTCAACATCTACAACCGGAACGTCAGGTGAGCCCGGCAAGTGTCCTCGGAGCGACGTGGGGGTACGTGCGGACAGACACGGCGAGTGTCCTCGGAGCGACGTGGGGGTACGTGCGGACAGACAGGCGAGTGTCATCGGTGCGACGTGGGGGTACGTGCAGACAGACACGGCGAGTGCAGAGCGACGTGGAGATACGTGCGGACAGACACGGCGAGTGTCATCGGAGCGACGTGGGGGTACGTGCAGACAGACATGGCGAGTGCAGAGCGACGTGGGGATACGTGCGGACAGACACGGCGAGTGTCATCGGAGCGACGTGGGGGTACGTGCGGACAGACATGGCGAGTGTCCTCGGTGCGACGTGGGGGTACGTGCGGACAGACACGGCAGGTGTCATCGGAGCGACGTGGGGATACGTGCGGACAGACACGGCGAGTGTCATCGGTGCGACGTGGGGGTACGTGCAGACAGACATGGCGAGTGCAGAGCGACGTGGGGATACGTGCGGACAGACACGGCGAGTGTCATCGGAGCGACGTGGGGGTACGTGCGGACAGACATGGCGAGTGTCCTCGGTGCGACGTGGGGGTACGTGCGGTCAGACACGGCGGGTGTCATCGGAGCGACGTGGGGGTACGTGCGGTCAGACACGGCGGGTGCAGAGCGACGTGGGAGTACGTGCGGTCAGACACGGCGAGTGTCCTCGGTGCGACGTGGGGGTACGTGCGGTCAGACACGGCGGGTGCAGAGCGACGTGGGGGTACGTGCGGTCAGACATGGCGAGTGTCATTGGAGCGACGTGGGGGTACGTGCAGACAGACACGGAGAGTGTCCTCGGTGCGACGTGGGGGTACGTGCGGACAGACACGGCGGGTGTCCTCGGTGCGACGTGGGGGTACGTGCGGACAGACACGGCGGGTGTCCTAGGTGCGACGTGGGGGTACGTGTGGACAGACACGGCGGGTGCAGAGCGACGTGGTTTGGTCAAACGGCGTGCCCCTTAACGCCGTTCTTTTTGCTTTGCTTTTCAATGTCTTCCTTCATCGCTGTGAAAAGGTGTGCAAAGTGCTCTTGAATGCCCCGATGTGAAAGGCGCGATATCGAAAATGCAATATTGTCTGGCCAAATTCCGCGAACGAGCGCTTGGCTTTCCATGGTAGGAAACCGAAGAGCCAAGAGAGAACCCACCGTGCGTACGAGGGGGGGCTGTGTCAAGAGCTCCACGCAGATGTATGTTGAACTTCTTTCGTGCCATACGTAGCCAACCCTGCTCATCGGTGGAGCGCGGGGGGAAGGACAACAATCCAAACACAAAAAACAATTCTCAAACATTTCGAGTTTTCAATCGAGATGTTTTAAAAGTGCACAGCTCCAGTGGCTTCCTAATATCAGAAGCAAGAGCGTTCCAGACGGCCGCAGAAGCGCATCTGAAAAGCGCGCGATGCGGTGACCGCCGCCTTTGTTCGATGGTTACCCAAAAGCCGCTTCTGCGAGGATGACGGGAGTTCCGGTAATTGTCAATGCTCCTTTAACGAGATCAGCCGAGGTCTTGTGGTTCAGATAACTCCTTGGTTTGCGCGTTTCCCGCCTCTGTGACTCCAGATACATCCAGAACTCGCAGCCCAACCTCAACAACTTGACGGCGCTGGGATGCATCCTCACGCTGGCCGTGGTGCTGCCACTTGGTCTGGATGGCCTCCACATCAGCGAGAGTCAGTTCCCGTTCATCTGCCAGGTAATAATAACAACACAGTGGCTAGGAGATATAGTAGTAGGTTTTTACCCTTTAAACTGGTACAAAACTGACACCTTTATACAAGGCATCATGTTTGCAATAACCACAACACAAGCAGTCAAAATGCTTCTCACAGTGTAAATGCTTACCCCGAGCTCTCAATACTCTAATAGTGCACTGTTTTTGAGTTGTACGCCTTTTGGCGTCATCTGGTCCAACACCAATGGAGACTAGGCTCTAAGGAAAGCTGTCTCGGGTGTGGACCAATCAACTTCAAGGACAGTGCATATCATTACCATTATCAGAGTTGTTTCTTTTTGTAAAAAAAAATTTTTCTACCAACGTGACTTTACCGAAAGAACCAAAGAGCATGGATTCCTGCGCTCACGAAAGCTTCAGATCGAGATTGAATATTTTAGCGCTCGCGCCGTTCCCACAGCAGCGGGTCTATCGCGGCGTAAGGCGCTCCGTCGCGCGTGACGGATGTACAAACCCGTCAACAGGAACGATGTTGCCGCATGTGAATCCCAACTGTGAACATGGTCGTGGTCGTGGCGGCTGCGGTGTGCAGGTACGCGTGTGGCTGCTGAGCATTGGATTCGGCATGGGCTACGGCAGCATGTTCACCAAGATCTGGTGGGTGCACACCCTTTTCACCAAGAAGGAGGACAAGAAGGAGATGAGACCGGTACGTTCGGCAGCGCCTCGCGTTAACGCGTGGTATGCGTGTTCCGCGTGTCGAGCTTGGTTCGCAAACACACGTTAGCCAATCGTGCTAATCGGTCGCTGCGCGCGGGTGAAGGACAACAAACACCAAAAAGCAGTTCTAAAGAAATTAGTTTTCAAACTAGATGATTTGAAAGTGCCATAGCTCCAGGAGCTTCCCCAATATTTGAAGGCAGAGCGCTCCAGACGGGCGATGCGATGACCATCTTTTGTTCGATGGCCAGCCAAAAGCCGCTGCGAGGATGAGCGGAGTGTCTTCCACCATCACGCTGCGTGCGCATTCATTGTACCTTGCCAAACGTATTTCTTCTGGGGACACTTTTTTTCCCTTTGCGCATTTTCGCTTAACACGGCACGCATCTACTTAAACGAGGAATTTTTGTTTAACACCTGTTAGGCTTTTCGCGACCAATATCATCCATAATAAGGTGTTTTTGTTGGGTTAGGTCGCGTAAATATATCAATGTGTCCTTAAACCCACCCCTCCCCACCACCTGTATTATGGAGGAATTTCTGTGCAGCAAACGGAGAGGCATTGAATGTAGCAATAAAAATAAAAATGACTCACTTGGGATTGGGTTAAAAAAAAAAACTAAGCATCAGGTGGCTTCTTAGAATGAATGTGAAGAGTTGAGGCATCGTGAGCATTGCCCTGAATTAACACCCCTGCCCCTCACCCCTGACCCAACCCCGCAGCAACTGGAGCAATGGAAGCTCTACGTCACCGCGGGGGTTCTCATCTTCATCGATGCCGTCACCATCCTCATCTGGCAGCTTGTCGACCCCTTGCAGAGAACCGTCGAGGTAATCCGTCATCATCATCATCACCTCGTCGTCATCATCATGATAAACATCAACATCATCATCTTTTTTTTTTTTGCCTCCGAAACGTCGTGAATTTTTATTTTATTTTACTTTAATTAATTTAAATTTTTTACCTACGTGACTTTACCGAAAAAACCTAAGAATATGAATACATCATCTTGATTTAAAGCTTTCGTGACTGCAGGGATTCATCTTCTTGGTTCTTTCGGTAAAGTCACGTAGAAGGGAAATAATAAAATAATAAAATTTAAACATCATAAAATAATTCTCACGACGTGAGGCCGAAACGTCGTGAGAATTGTATTTTATCATGTTTTATTTTTATTATTTTATTATTTCCCTTCTACGTGACTTTACCGAAAGCCCTGGGTCATCCAACATCTCTCGCGGTCCCACGCTATAATACTCCATCAAGCCACTGGCGTGCATGCTGATTTTACCGCTCCATCTCCACGGTGGACGTACTTGCTCTCTCGTGCGTGTCAGCCACCCTTGGCTGCCACTCCGTTGACCATCTTCCCCCAAAAGCCCCCTTGCCTCTCCTTCACGGTCTTAATGATGTCATTAACTCGGGTCAAACCTACGAATTTCGCTAAACTAAACTTACTAAGCTTTTTCTTTTACCAGGTAAGCCCCACTGAGCTGTATGGCTCTTTTGTTAAGAAGCGCCCTGGCTGTCACAAATGATAGTTCAACGAGGTGGTGGCTTATCATCACGTGGACATTTATAGCAGCAGCCAAATACTCTTAAACACGTGACGTCGATTCTAAATGTGGGGGGGAGAAACCGGAGGGCCCGGAGGAAAATCCACGCGGCCAGGCGGAGAGAGACACGCAGACTCCAAATAAACAGTAGGCGTCAGGGTTGTAATCAAACCCACGACCTCCTGCGTACCGGGCGAGGTAATTAACATCTCCTAGCCACCGTGATGATGAGAGACACGCAGACTCCAAATAAACAGCAAGCGTCAGGGTTGGAATCAAACCCACGACCTCCTGTAGACCAGGCGAGGTAATTAACATCTCCTAGCCACTGCGACAGAAATAGGGACGATGGCACGCACCCTGGCCCCAACCCTCGGCTGCTTGGTGCCCCGTTTGTGACGCGCGCACACTCCCAACCATGTTTGTGTTGTTGTAGTACAGAGTTAGACTGTTGGCCTTAATCTAAGTTGTCTTGTGGTTGTTGTTGATTGTTTGACTTGCATCCCACTGCGATTTTTGCACACAGCGTTGGTGCACGGTGTTTTTTTCTGCAAT
Organism: Lampetra planeri; assembly: GCF_965212315.1. Classification (NCBI taxonomy): domain Eukaryota; kingdom Metazoa; phylum Chordata; class Hyperoartia; order Petromyzontiformes; family Petromyzontidae; genus Lampetra; species Lampetra planeri. Next base: position 3,519,048 of record NC_136165.1, read on the forward strand.
ATTTTGCTGTCTTTTCTTGGATTTTCTGTTTGCACTCAGTCACATATTCACTTTAAAATGTTTTTTTGTTCATGTTTTTGTTTGTTTGTTGCGGTTGCACCCGATTCAAGAGCCAAATGGCTCACAGGGCTACACCTAATACATGAACTTGAACCACGCAGGGCTTCGGCAAGGAGAATCTGGTGGGCGACGACGTTGAGATTCTTCCACAGCTGGAGCACTGCAGCTCGCGCAAGATGACCACGTGGCTGGGTGACACACACAGACACACACACCGCACGAAGCACCTGCGGGGAGAAGGGATTACTAATCTACAACTCGCATCGTAACAACTGCCTGAATACTAATCTAGTATATAATTACAATACCTCCCCCCCCCTCAAATCGTCGCACCTGATGAGTTGATGAGTTAATGATGACGTCACCCCGCTGCTGCTCTATATAAGAATCAGGGTGACGTCATCATTAATTAATGATGACGTCACCCTGCTGCTGCTCTATATAAGAACGGGAGACAGAGCAGAGCCTCACCATTCTGGCGAATTGCCCGATGATGCTGGATGCAATTACCAGCGAAACGTCGTACTACTCAATAATTGTAAATGTTGTGGTTTCACGCTTCAACACACCGGTGGGCTAAAGCAGCGAACTATTTTGTCTTTTGTCAACGTGACACTTTTTTGCTGACTGACCGTGTCGGGTGGTGGAGGGTTACGACACATTTATAAATAACGCGATCTAAACCCAAAAACGCTGATTATTGGGAGAATGGAGTTGTGTACGCACGTTCTCACGTTGAACTTCTTTCACACCGTGCATAACAAACGGTGCTAATTGGGGGCGCGAATTGGCAGAACCGATGCGGCACCGAAGTCACAACAATCGTAAAAAAAAAGTGAATTCTAGATTTGAAGCTTTCGTGACTGCAAGGATTCATATTCTTAGGTTTTTTCCGGTAAAGTCACGTAGGTAAAAAATGAAAATAAATAAAAGCAAAATAAAAATAAAATAAAAATCACGACGTTTCGGAGGCAACACAAGCTTCCGTCTTCAGGTGGAACCGTCACTGCACGATTGCTGTATCAAGTGAGAGAAATTCCAAGAAAACAGTCCTTGTATATATACTGGTTGAGGGTGGGAGGTGAGCCAAGGTAGGCCCTGAGTGAGTTTGGCACGCGTGACGAACTCCACGTTTGCGTGCGCAGGCATCGTGTACACGTACAAGGGCCTCCTGCTGCTGCTGGGCATTTTCCTGGCGTACGAGACCAAGAGCGTTTCCACAGAGAAAATCAACGACCACCGCTCCGTGGGCATGGCGATCTACAACGTCTCGGTAATGGGCCGCGCGGGCAGATCTGACGCTGTCTCATTGGTTGATTAGCAAGCGAGGTCAAAGCGATGGGAATGCGGCTCGAATGAGCTTTGAGCCGTTGAGGCCGCCGCCACCACCTGTTTACAGCCCTTGGCGGGAATTCCATGTTCGTGTGACGGGGGCGAGTCTATCCAAAGTACAGAGTGTGGTAGTTTTGGCCTAGTCTTCACGCTGGACAGATGCCTTGAAAAGAGTATGTATTGTGGATGTAATTCGATCATCCAAAATTACCCTTAAAAATCGAAATCTCTAATACTTTAATATGACTCATCCCGAGTTTGGGGAGCGGTAGTGTCGCGGTTAGCGCTCTGCACTTTGAATCTGGCGAGCCGAGTTCTATTCCCGCTCACGGCCGTCACCACTGACGATTATTTTTACCGATCCAGGGCCTCCCTTAGGTTGACTTGGCCTCAAATTAGTACTTGGTGTGGTGTGAAACGATCGCACACTGGGGGGGACAAAGGCAGTGAGGCGCGGTGCTGGCCACCCACCTCGTGTGCCGTGCCGGCCATCATTGGTTGCTTGCTGACAGCACTTGCCCCAACAGTCGGTTAAGGCTACACGGGGGACGTTTGTCTTTGTGGGCCCCGTGCAGGTTCTGTGCATGATCACGGCGCCCGTGGCCATGATCGTGAGCAAGCAACAGGACGCTTCCTTTGCTTTCGCCGCGCTGGCCGTGATCTTCTCCTCCTACATCACCCTCATTGTCCTCTTTGTGCCCAAGGTAAGCTGGCGGAGATTACCGAATCATCTCCATCGTCACTGTCGTCGTCACGATAATCATCTTTCTCTGCGCTGCGTTTTCGGGGTTTTTGCACCGCGACTTGTTCGGCACCACGTCCGACATTTCGCTCCGCAGCGTGATTTATTCGCGCGACGTAACGTGCAAGGTACAAGAGTGCGCGGGGGGAGGGGGGGGGGTGCACCACTGACCAGCGCGTGGAAGAACCGGCGCAGATTTCACTGCCGCCGATGTTACCCGGGGCTGGTGAGCAAAACTGAACATCTTACTGGCGAACCGTGCTGAAGCCCCCTGCCCCCACCCCTACCACGGTAGCCCTTGAGGAGTGTAGTGGCATAGACGCTGGCTGCTGGCGAAAAAGGGGAACTGCGGTGTACGGCAGTGCTCGCGTCAGCAGGCCACGATAGACACGAGAGGGGGGACATCTAAAGGGGAAAGGTCACAGAAGGGGCCCATCGGGAAGCCCCAGGAACCCGCTAGAAGGTTCCAGAAAGGTGGCCGTGGCCGGGGTGGAGCGAGGCCACGCTGGAAGTATAAGAGGGGTCCCCTGAGCGGGACCTTGGGACTGTTGTTCAAGTCCATCGTTGCTTCTACATACTATTAACATTTCCTCCCTTTGTTAATGCTACCCCCTACCCCCTCCCTTTGATGCTGCTAATCCTGCATAATGCATGGGCATATGACTTCGAAACCCCCCCCCGCCCACCTACGCATTTCCCATAAATATGCTAAATTGCTCTTGATATGCAAATTCTTTTGTCAAGGCGCTCTTCTTCCACCTCCAACTCAGCTTACATATACGCTCCAAGCTTGGCAGTGTTTCATTCTTCACCTGAGGACGGTTGCTTGCGTTGTAGCCGAAACGTCATGAGAATTATTTTATTATGTTTTATTTTTATTATTTTATTACTTCCTTTCTACGTGACTTTACCGAAAGAACCAAGAAGATGAATCTCGTCGTCGTCATCTCCGTCTTCACCATCCCGGGGCGCTGCTAGTCAGACAGGCTACCAACTGTTCTAACTAAGTAGTGCCGTCCACAATAGACGGTCTTAATAATAATAGTAGTGTGCACCCACGTAGGGTGTTGTGTGAGTTATCCCGATGGTGCTTGTTAAATAACGAAGTGCCTCCAAGTCTTACTGTCTCCGAGTTGAGTCTAGATTTGAAGCTTTCGAGACTGCAAGGATTTTATGAGAAATAAAATTCAAATTAACCAAAGTAAAATAAAAATCACGACGTTTCGGAGGCAACACAAGCTTCCGTCTTCAGGTGGAACCGTCACAGCACGCTTGCTGTATCAAGTAAAAAGGTTTTTAAAGAGGTGTTTACTTCATACAGCAATCGTTGCTGTGACGGTTCCACCTGAAGACGGAAGCTTGTGTTGCCTCCGAAACGTCGTGATTTTTATTTTACTTTTATTAATTTTAATTTAATTTTTTACCCCACGTGACTTTACCGAAAAAACCTAAGACTAAGAGTATGCATCCGAGTTGAGTCACTACAGGAACACAACGATGAGGCCGCGATCTCAGCCCCGGTGGCGAGGGGGGTAGGGGGGACGGGGACGTAGAACGGGGGGACGTACGGTCCGTCACCGAGAGTCGCCGCCGTGTCTGCCCCGCGGCCCTCGCTGCAGATGCGGAGGCTGATCACGCGCGGCGAGTGGCAGACGGAGCAGCACGACGCCAACAAGACCATCTCGACGACGCTCAACAACGAGGAGGAGAAGTCGCGGCAGCTGGAGCGTGAGAACCGCGAGCTGGAGCGCATCATCGCCGAGGTGCGGAGGGCGATCAGAAAAAATGTTTTAGATATTTATTTTTTACTTTTTTTTGCGGCTCGGTGCGTACACGTGTTGCACACTCGGAATGAAGGACGTGGGCAAGTGCTCCAAATAGAGGGCAAGCACATTTATTTATTGTGGTTAATAGCAATCTTGTGAAGAACAGCACCGTCACTCTGTAAAATGCACCAGCACGTGTGTTACAACAGCATTGCTCCCGAGTCGCCATTAACCACGTGGCTGGTGTCCAAGTCCGGTTAATCATTAACCCTGCCAGCCACCTACAGGCCTAACTCAGTCATCACATGCTGCTGTACACACATGCATTGATGCACTGCACAGCACATCAGGACTTTCACAGAACCACACTTTACTCCCTTGCTGCACAAGGACATAATTCAAAGAGTGATCCATTCCTAATGTGCCACACACGTGTACGCTTTAATTTGTCGTGCCGTGCCCCGGACGACTGACGCGCAACTGCGCTGTTTCAGACGACGCGGCGCAAGAACAGCGGTTGCAGAATAAGAATATTTATTCATACCGGAGGAATCCGATGAGCTGTGAAGCTCTTTCTCACAGATGTCCAGTAGGCGCGGGTTAGAACGTGAATACGGCAAACAGTACAAAAAGACGATTGGAGCGCAGGGTATAGGAAATAAGCAAATCCCAAACAAATATATACAATTTCGATTTAAAGCTTTCGTGACTGCAGGGATTCATCTTCTTGGTTCTTTCGGTAAAGTCACGTAGAAGGGAAATAATAAAATAAAAAAAATATTATGTTTTATTTTTATTATTTTATTATTGCCCTTCTACGTGACTTTACCGAAAGAACCAAGAAGAAAAATATATACAAGTAAAACGAAACTTTTAATTTTTCCAGGTAAAGCCCACTGAGCTATTAGCTTCCAGGCCACTTGTTCACCGAATTCCATATAACAGATAAGTAAACATCTTGACTTATAGCTTTAGTGACTGCAGGAATTCATATTGTTTGGGTCTTTCGTTAAAGTCACGTAGATAGGTTCAAAGAAAATAACAAAAAAATAACTAAAAACTCCGACGTTTCCATGATGACGACCGCTTGTGTAGCGGTCGAAACGTCGTAGTTTTTGGTTATTTCTTTGAACCTATGTACGTGACTTTACCGAAAGACCCAAAGAAAATAGATAAATTATACAGCTTTAACATTGCAAGCGCACCACGTGTAAAGCAGCCCTGCTCTCTGAACCGTGTGTGAGAGCACTAACAACGATTTTATTTTACCAGGTCAGGCGCACCGAGCTGCGTAGCGAACTATACCACGAGCGGTAGCTCAACGTGCTCCTTTCCGTCGCGATCGCTTTGGCACGATACTGTTCCATGCCGCGGTGGTGACCTGCCGACAATATTCGAACTCCCTCTTAAGGAACTCGCCTTTCGAGGCCCGCTACTCGTAAACGTAATGTCGCACGACGCGCGCAACAACGTGTGCGCGTGTGTGTCTCCACCCAACACTCCACGTGGCCTCAAGGTGCACATGGCCTGTCACAAGCGTCATGGTGACGTCACCGCCACTTAGTGGCGAATGGCGGTTGTTGTTGTTGTTGTCCCCACCCGCCTAACTTCTCCTCCCTCGCCCTCCGCTCGCAGAAAGAGGAGCGGGTTCGCGAGCTCCGACGGCAACTCACCGAGCGGCAGCAGCTCCGAGCCCGTAAGCCGAGCGCCGCGGCCGCCGCCGCTGCGTCTGCGCCGGCCGGCGGCGGTGGCGGCGGCTGCGACAGCCCCCACGGGAACCACGTGCCCAGCCCCGGGCCGCAGGCACGCTACAAGCAGAACGTGGCGGCCGTCTCGTGCCTGGTGCCCACGCACGCTGCCAGCGCGGAGCGGAGCGCGCGCCCGGACAACGCCCTCTCCGCCAAGAGGGTGCAGCTCATGTACAACTGACGGACGTCGTGGCGAAGTGTCGGGGGGGTGGGGGGTGGAGGGGTGGGCGGGGGGTGGTGGGGGGCAACAACGACAACAACAAAACGCACGCGTGAATCCAAGACCCCCTCCTCGTGATGGACGTGACCTGCGGCCCCGAGCGGTGTTACGCGATACCGGTCGTGCACCGGCACGACCGGGCCGAGCCGGTTATCTGCCGCCCGCGCCGAGACTTCACCGAACCGTAGGATGCTGTGGTCTACGAAAGACATCTGAATTTTTTCCTGCTCGGGGGGGAGGGGGGGGGTCCTTGCAGGGGCACACGGGCGACGTCATCGCTCGAGGAGGGGGAAGATTCGCCGCGTTGTCACGCGACGTCCGTCGCGTTGACGCTGCGTGGGGACGCAGCGTCACCGCGCCATCCGTGTGCGCATCTCAATTCGGTTCGTTGCGCGTGACGCCCCGCGGCACGGCTCGGCTCCTGCAGTGGAAAAAAACGGCGCGTCACTGGGCTTGGCTCGGCACGGCGCGCCCGGGCGTGCCTCGGTTGTGCGGTGGAACAAGAGGCGTTGGGGAGCCGTCGGTGATTTGTTCGCGTGTTGCTGTCGTGTCGATTCCGAGCGCCGGTCGAAAATCTCCGAGGCTGTTTTTTTTTGGTTCGACGCGGCGACGCGCGTTCAGCCGGAATGCCGACGACGCGCCGAGGCAATGCCGGCGTCGGAATGGCACTGCGAAGAGTTTCATTCTTCGGCCGTGTGAAGCAGCCTGCTGAGAAACCGCACAGAAAGCAGGAGCAGCAGGAGCAGCAGCAGCGCCTCCCGACGGCTGAGCAAAGGAGAGCAAGGAGTGCGCGTGCAAATGCTGAGCAATGGTCCACGTTGGTTTTTTGTTCGAAACATCACGCCGCCGGCGATGAAACGGAGGGCGGAGTGCATTGCGAGGCTGACACCTAAGCGTCAAATCTCGCAGTGGGAAAAAAAACACGCCGGCCCCGTTCACTGTGTTGGCAGAGATCAATCGCAAAGGAAAACCCCGTGACTCAGCCCCCAATCGGCAAGACGGGAAACCTGGAACTCTCATCGGCGCGTCGGCGAGCGACGGCGCAGAGGTGATTCCCTGAACGGGCGTCCGGACCTGGCACGGGCAACACACCGCCGGTTTCTGCGCCACCAGTTTGTCGCCAAGCAACGGCACGTTCCGGTGCTTTGACGCGGCCCGGATCCGCCAGGCCGCCCCGGTTAATACAAGCGGGCGCGTTAACCAACGAAGCACGTGCCGTCTGCTGCAGAGTGGACGTTAAAGATTCCCCCTGGGTGCCGGCGTCACGCTCCAACTTTGCCAAATTCAACAGGTGAATTATCCGCAAATGACTCGATTGGGATTGCACACATGTATCGCCGTGCCCCCCCTTACCGTGACCCCGCCGGGGACCGTGAGTTTGCGTGTTTTAAAAAGAACGCCTTCGTGTGAGCGGCGCGAATACCAAATGTACATATATTTGTTCGGCACCACCAAAATTCTTTCCCGGTGTGGCACCACGTGACTTGCTTCTGCTTTTTTTTCCCCTTTCCCAATTTTTTTTTAAAGCGGCTCCGATAGGTAGGTAGGCAGGTGGATCGATGACATTCCCAACGCTCATTTCAAACACGAAGGCAACGGCACAGAGCATCTGCGATCGAGAACGGCAAGAGAGGTGCTTATAGACGTTACGGGAAGGAGTCTCCATGCAGGATACGACCGCGCAGGAGCTAATATCCAAATCGTCGGTGGGTTTAAAGCAGATCGTCAAACGAAAATCGGTCTTGGAACTTGTTGATTGAACCTCGTTTCTGCACTTCTTATAATTCTTGGTAATTAAATTATAGAAATAATAAAATAATAAAAATAAAACATAATAAAATAATTCTCACGACTTTTCGGCCACAACGCAAGCAGCCGTCCTCAGGTGGAGAGCAGGTCTGTCGGAAAGACAGCGTCTGAATGGCTGCTTGCGTTGTGGCCGAAACGTTGTGAGAATTATTTTATTATGTTTTATTTTTATTATTTCCATTCTACGTGACTTTACCGAAAGAACCAAGAAGATGAATCCCTGCAGTCACGAAAGCTTTAAATCGAAAAATGTAATTATATTTGAAATTTGGAAGAAATGGGAAGGGATTACAAGAGCATGGACAATTGAGAGCAAAACCAAAATTTTTTGATTGTCCTGTAAGCGCCAAGCTGTGGCCGACTGTGTCACCTTGGGGCATCCTGGCTGGGAGCGTGGATTTGGGCTCTGGCATCTCAGCAGTCCTGTGACACCGGCACTTGTGACACAGGGAAGGTGACCTCTTGACCCTCGGCCGAATCCGACCGGAGCTTTTTTTTGCTCGCAGCCTGAAATTCATTGAGAAACACACGTTTAGGTGATTTCGACTTTTTTTGCTGCGATACATTTCGACACAATGAGCCACTTTGTCGAAGTATCATCGTTGGGCTATCGTTTGTGGTCAGGGCGTTTCTGAAAAAAAAGCGAATGGCTCAGTGAGCTTTACCTGGTAAGATACAAACATAGTTTATAGGAGGGAAACGTGGCCAGAGACAGACACGGAGACATGGAGCGATAGACAGACGCACTGCAACAAGGACAAACACATGGAGACTCACGCTGAGACATGGGGACAGAGTAAGACGACGCAGAGAAACAGGGATTGATAAGACAGACACATACACAGGAGAGAGACGCATGCTCAGACATTGTGACAGACACACAGAAGGATAACAGGGAGACAGGAAAGGAGAGAGAGAGAAATGGAGAAATGCCTGAAGTTAAATAGAGACACAGAGATTGCCATGAAGAAACTCTCCACGTCTTCAATCGCAGTGCTGCGTAAAACTCAAACTCATTTTCTGTCATGTGTATGTACATTGAACTTCGTTCGCACCGTACGTAGCCAACCGCGCTAATCGGGGGCGCGGGGGAAGGACAACAAACTAAACACAAAAAGCAGTTCTAAAGAAATTAGTTTTAAATCTAGATTTAATCAGAATCATCGGAATATGTACGTATTTAAAAGTGCACAGCTCCTAATATCGGAAGAAAGGAACGTTCCAGACGGCCGCAGAAGCGCATCTGAAAACGCCGCAAGATGCGTGTGACCACCGCCTTTGTTCGATGGCGAGCAGCCAAAAGCCGCTGCTGCTGCTACTGCTGCTGCGAGGATGCCCGGAGTTGGCGTAATGTGGTGGGAACAACATCATCATCCTCTTCCGTGTCGCATACAAAGACCCATCGACTTGAGATTCCGTTGTAAGTGATTCAGCTTTGTCGGAGGGTTGGCGAATGGCAGATGCACCCCGCACGCACGCACACACACACACACCGACCTCAACGGTAAATTGACACCCTTGTACTAAATACGGTACAATGCTTTTATACTAAAATGTGTATGTCTGTCTTTTTCGCGCGGGCAACGCCGAGTACTTACCGCTAGTACTAAATAAAATCATTTTAACTGACGGATCTTCTGTCAAAACAATGTTGGGTGGGGGGCCTTCACATAATGTGTCAGTCGTGGGGATTATTTGACCGGTTGAGTTCTGACCCACCACCGATATGCGAGCCGTGGCCGGGAATTGAACTGTTGCGTGGCCACTCAACCCCACACACTCCACGTACAGGTCCGTGAACTGGAAAATAATCGTGGAGATGTTTTTGATTGCCTGGGAGCTGTCTGCTAACGTTTCAGTGTTTGTTTCAGTGTTACAACAAATGACACGGTCTTGTGTGGCTTATCGTGTTCACAACCCAAGAATGCTGCAAAAGTCGTGGTTTGGATTGTTTGGTGACCTGTGCATAGCCACTGGTTACGTGGTTAGGGAGTTGATGTTTTTTTTCTACAAAAAGGAATATTTTTTATTACGTATAATATTTGCACATTTGTTGTGGTTGCGTTGACTAAAAACAAAAAAAAATTCATATCAATCGTGACATTAATTGATGTTGTTTTTAAATATGATTACATATCTAAACAACCTATTTATTATTTTATTAATCGTTTTTTAAAATATATTTATGAAGTGCATTAGTTTCTGCGTACGTCGCATCAAACGGATATGCAGGTTTGTTAACTCCGTCACCTCTGATTAATTGTTTTGAATTATTTTAATAAGGCCACGATGTGATAAAAGTTGTGTCGCGAATACCCTCCACCACCCAACACAACCAAACTTTAATTCACTTGTCACGCGCGCAAGCGGTTACCAACGCGACGACTATTATCCTATTTAAAATGTATAGAGAGCCGTTGTTCAAGACCGCTTACCACAGTTTAATTATTTTTTTTAAAACGGCAATAATTATTTCGATGGCAGGGGGTGTGTAATGTTACGAGGACGAGTTTAAAGAAAATTCTCACGACCACATTGAGCAACTTGCCGCGCTGAACCAACATCCAATTATTCAACTCGGAAGGGGTGATGGTTAACATATATGTGGTTCATAACGTACCTACACGATACGTTAACCACCACCGCTTCCTAGATCAGTCGGTCCCAACACGTGGTACGCATAGCCCTTGGGCGAGATGTTAGCTCCCTCTCCCGGTATGCAGGAGGTCATGGGTTCAATCACAACCCTGACGCCTGTTGTATACTTGGAGTTTGCGTGTCTCTCTCCCCATGATCGCGTGGATTTTTCATCGGCTTCTCGGGTTTTTCCCCTCCCCCCACATTTAGAATGAATCAGCGTCACGCGTTTGAGAGTCATTTGTCGCTATGAATGTAAAGCGATCGTTTGCGGCTAGGTCGCTTCTTAAAAAACATAGTTCAGTGGGCTCTACCTGGTAGATAAAATGTTTTGTTTTCGTATTCACATGGTTTAAATAGCAGGGATGATTTGCACGTGTGCACTTGCAATGTTAAAGCTGTAGTATTATTATTACACTGGTCAACACACGTTTTCTGGCATAAGGTATTCCAACGGTTTTAATGTAATTTTGGGGTGCTGATTCCAAATCTGGCATCAGTTTTTGTCTATCACATCAGGTTTTTGAGATATCAAATATTGCATTTTCAATAAAAACTGCGGAAGAAAAATATTAAATAAATGTGGATATCTACATAAAATTATATTATAAACACACTATCTTAAAAATACAGCACCATATTTTAACACTAAAGCAGTCACCGACTCGCAACAACTTGCAATCATAAGTGACAGAGTTAATTTCGGGTAAAATCAATGAAAATGGGGTATGCCGATAGCATACAAAAATTAACCCGTAAAAACAAAGTTTTTCACTATAAATCCTTTATATGCGTGGCGGCTAGAGTCCTCTCGTCCTCTGGCTTGAGATGGCTGCCACCTATGGGTCAGATGATTGCCTGCCACCATTAAGCAATTGGTAATTAAATATAATTAATTATTTCCTAAAAAGTGTAAAATTTTGGAAAAAAAATTTCACGAAAATAAATTGTCACGCACAACGAGTCTGTGTGCAAAATGTCAGCTCGATTGGATCACGGAAGGTGGGTTAAAAAAACGACTGAAAGATTTGCACGGTCGTAAGCGCGCAAGCAAGTGAACTTAATGTAAAGGATTTAAAAATGAGATGTGATAGAGCAAATATGAGATCAGATTTGGAATCAGCACCCTGGAATTAGTCTAAAACAGCTGCAAAAGTCCAGGCCAGAAAAAAATGTGTTTTTTTTTGTTGACCAGTGTTATCAGTTGTATGGGATTCGCTTCCGACGTCGCGCGTGCATTGTACCAAATGCGGTTCGGTATTCCCTCGTTATTCGCGACCTTGACATCCGCGGGTTTGGCTATCCGCGAAATCGCGTCTGGAACGCTTCACGACTGCTGCATCTAGAAAGAAAGAGAGAGAAAGAGAGTGATGAAGAGGTCAAATGACGAGAGATAAAGTGATGAGAGAGAATGTGATGCGATAAACTGATGACGCACGTAATCATAATTTAAGGAAAGTTCACGTATAAACTATTGTTTAATACTTTTATATTTATTTTATACTAACTTTATGTTACATTTTTCGATTTGAAGCTTTCGTGACTGCAGGGATTCATCTTCTTGGTGCTTTCGGTAAAGTCACGTAGAAGGGAAATAATAAAATAATAATGGTGTTGGACCAGATGACGCCAAAAGGCGTACAACTTGTGTTGTGGTTATTGCAAACATGATGCCTTGTATAAAGGTGTCAGTTTTTGTACCAGTTGAAAGGGTAAAAATACAATTCTCACGACGTTTCGGCCACAACGCAAGCAGTCGTCCTCAGGTGAAGAACAGGTCTGTCGGAAAGACAGCGTCTAACAGACCTGTTTTTCACCTGAGGACGGCTGCTTGCGTTGTGGCTGACACATCGTGAGAATTGTATTTGATTGTTTTATTTTTATTATTTGATTATTTCCCTTCTATTTGACTTTACCGAAAGAACAAAGAAGATCAACTTTATGTTCATTTTCACCATTTTTTTACGTAATTTTAATGTATTTCATAGCTTTTTTGCGTATTTATTTGAGGTAATTCCTTCAAGAGATAAGTTTTACTTAGGCTAAGATCATTGTCCGCGAAGTTTGCTTATTTACGAGCCTCTCCGGGATGTATCCCTCGCGAAATACGAGGGAATAAACTGAATTTGGAGCTTTCGTGACTGCAGGAATTACTCTTTGGTTCTTTCGGTAAAGTCACGTATAAAGATTAGAGAAAATAATAAATTCAATACTAGCATACGACGTTTCTATTGCAACACAAGCAATCATCATCAGGTATAAATGAAATAGAAAACAAACAATACTTAGAAATACAATGCAATACAACACAGAGAGAGTCGGATAACATAACAGTCAACACCCTACCTGGTTGATTACGTTCTTCCCGAGAATGCTAAATTTGAGAGAGAGACAAAACACACAACCGGAGACATATAGACAGACATATAAGCAGAGACAGATATCGCAGAGATACATAGAGAGAGACACATGCATAGGCACACAGAGAAACCACGCCTCTGTGTCGAGGCCTTAAATAGAGAGAGAGGGGGGGCGGAGAGAGAGAGGGGGGGTAGAGAAATGAGCATGTCAAAGACAGAGAGAGAGACACTGAATTCAATAACCTAGCAAGATTTCGAAATTTAATGAATGCAACACAGAGAGTCGGTCAACACACAATTAACGCATAGCCTGGTTGATTACGTTTTTTTTTTACCAAAGATTGCTAAGTTAGAAGTTAAGTGTGAAATTTTTAAGAGAGACAAGACACAGACACGAGGACAGACAAACATACGAGGGAATACTTTAACATAAATAAATATAATTCGAAAAAATGTACCCTCGGCATTTCTCCCTCTGCTTGACCGTAACGGTAGACTCGGCTTAAACTAAACAGTTGCTGTTCGTGATTTATTTTTGTTAAGTGTTCATAAAATGTAAACATTAAGCTGTAAATATATTTTGTTGTTCTCACTTAACTCAACGTCTTAGCTGTTCATTACATCTGAATGTAATAAAACTTTAGTTATTGTCCAATTATGGTATAATTTGCGGTGTACAAACTTTTTTTGTTCCCCAAAAACATCTGGCTTGTTGTTTACGACAAGATCACTTGTTGTTTACAACATCACTTGTTGTTTACGACAAGATCACTTGTTGTTTACAACATCACTTGTTGTTTACGACAAGATCACTTGTTGTTTACAACAAGATCACTTGTTGTTTACAACATCACTTGTTGTTTACGACAAGATCACTTGTTGTTTACAACATCACTTGTTGTTTACGACAAGATCACTTGTTGTTTACGACAAGATCACTTGTTGTTTACAACATCACTTGTTGTTTACGACAAGATCACTTGTTGTTTACAACATCACTTGTTGTTTACGACAAGATCACTTGTTGTTTACAACATCACTTGTTGTTTACAACATCACTTGTTGTTTACGACAAGATCACTTGTTGTTTACAACATCACTTGTTGTTTACGACAAGATCACTTGTTGTTTACAACATCACTTGTTGTTTACGACAAGATCACTTGTTGTTTACAACATCACTTGTTGTTTACGACAAGATCACTTGTTGTTTACAACATCACTTGTTGTTTACGACAAGATCACTTGTTGTTTACAACATCACTTGTTGTTTACGACAAGATCACTTGTTGTTTACGACAAGATCACTTGTTGTTTACAACATCACTTGTTGTTTACGACAAGATCACTTGTTGTTTACAACATCACTTGTTGTTTACGACAAGATCACTTGTTGTTTACGACATCACTTGTTGTTTACGACAAGATCACTTGTTGTTTACAACATCACTTGTTGTTTACGACAAGATCACTTGTTGTTTACAACATCACTTGTTGTTTACGACAAGATCACTTGTTGTTTACAACATCACTTGTTGTTTACGACAAGATCACTTGTTGTTTACAACATCACTTGTTGTTTACGACAAGATCACTTGTTGTTTACAACATCACTTGTTGTTTACGACAAGATCACTTGTTGTTTACAACATCACTTGTTGTTTACGACAAGATCACTTGTTGTTTACAACATCACTTGTTGTTTACGACAAGATCACTTGTTGTTTACAACATCACTTGTTGTTTACGACAAGATCACTTGTTGTTTACAACATCACTTGTTGTTTACGACAAGATCACTTGTTGTTTACAACATCACTTGTTGTTTACGACAAGATCACTTGTTGTTTACAACATCACTTGTTGTTTACGACAAGATCACTTGTTGTTTACAACATCACTTGTTGTTTACAACATCACTTGTTGTTTACGACAAGATCACTTGTTGTTTACGACAAGATCACTTGTTGTTTACAACATCACTTGTTGTTTACGACAAGATCACTTGTTGTTTACGACAAGATCACTTGTTGTTTACAACATCACTTGTTGTTTACGACAAGATCACTTGTTGTTTACAACATCACTTGTTGTTTACGACAAGATCACTTGTTGTTTACAACATCACTTGTTGTTTACGACAAGATCACTTGTTGTTTACAACATCACTTGTTGTTTACGACAAGATCACTTGTTGTTTACAACATCACTTGTTGTTTACGACAAGATCACTTGTTGTTTACGACAAGATCACTTGTTGTTTACAACAAGATCACTTGTTGTTTACGACAAGATCACTTGTTGTTTACAACATCACTTGTTGTTTACGACAAGATCACTTGTTGTTTACAACATCACTTGTTGTTTACGACAAGATCACTTGTTGTTTACAACATCACTTGTTGTTTACGACAAGATCACTTGTTGTTTACAACATCACTTGTTGTTTACGACAAGATCACTTGTTGTTTACGACAAGATCACTTGTTGTTTACAACATCACTTGTTGTTTACAACAAGATCACTTATGGTGGTACCCCGGGGTACCAAATAATACAAAATTGCCGAGGCAATTAAACATTTTATTTCTGGGACACTATTTGTTATTCTTGGTTCTTTCGGTAAAGTAGAAGGGAAATAATAAAATAATAAAAATATTAAACAATAAAAATTCTCACGACGTTTCGACTGCAACACAAGCGATCATCATCAGGTGTGAAATCCACAGCAATTTTTTTCTCTTTTATTTATTTTTTCTATATCTACGTGACTTTACCGAAAGAATCAGAGAGAATGCTTGCTGTTGATAACGATGGGTTTAATGCGGTGGTTCTTGACCTGGGGTGCATTTTACATCCCCCTGGTGGTGCGAGATGCCCTTTCTGGGGGCGCGAGACATGGCCAGAGATATTTTTGTAAAAGGTAAATAATCGAAAAGACAAATTCAGCACGGGCGTGTACGTGCAAATTACTCTGTTTGATCAAACCCTATGTATTTATTTACATGATTTAAAAAAATTACAATTGAGAACCAAACGGGTGCAGGCTACAGAAAAAGATTAAGAACCACTGGCTGAATGCATCAACAGAATATGGCCAACATTGATTTAAAAATACGTGAACATAATCGGGCCGATACATTTCAAGGCAAATTTCCTTCCACGGTACGCGCTCTCAAGCCACTGGGTTCTCAGTAGAGTTGAATAAACAACGTGGCTTTTTCTAATAAAAAAAAAGTATCCGTGTAAATTGAGTTA
This sequence comes from Lampetra planeri, assembly GCF_965212315.1. Classification (NCBI taxonomy): domain Eukaryota; kingdom Metazoa; phylum Chordata; class Hyperoartia; order Petromyzontiformes; family Petromyzontidae; genus Lampetra; species Lampetra planeri. The sequence continues at coordinate 3,534,979 of NC_136165.1, forward strand.
ACTCTAAGTTTTCGAAAAATCAAATAGTTTCCCTTCCAACGGCCACCGCTTGCTTCGTTTTGTTCTGATTCATTACGAAGTTTTAGACTTTGTTCCAGATTGCGTATGACCCGTCACGCTATAGAGAGTGACATGTAGTCACTGTAGCCAAAGCAGAGGTCGCAAACGGGTGTTGATTCCTTACCCGTACCCGGCCGCACCAGGGTCGCAAACGGGTACCCGTACCCTACCCGATACCCGGCTACCCGGCCGGGTATCGGGTAGGGTACGGGTACCCGATTGCGACCTCTGGGATGAAGCCACGTTGCAGGCGCGGGTGGGTTGATTCTAGGGACTTGAATTGTGAGAAGAGACAAGACGTTGGGAAATGAGTGACAAACGGTGACTCACCAGTGACTCACGGCCTACCCGTACCCGTACCCGGCCGCACCAGGGTCGCAAACGGGTACCCGTACCCGGCAGGGTACGGGTAACCGGGTATCGGGTAGAGTACGGGTATCGGGTACCCGGTTGCGACCTCTGAGCCAAAGTAGAGATTCGTTCCAAAAGAAAATAACAGCACGTGTATACTGCATACTGTGCTGTTCACAAGTTGGATTAATGATTCGTTTTCTACGTCGTCTTTAGTTTGCTCCAGACTATCAATTTTCCAACCGACATTTATTCAAATTAAGGGAATGTATTCGTACACAGATGACAAAGGGAAGGCCTTAAGCCAAGACTTGAATAAGGGGGGGGGGGGGGGGTATGGAGTCGGCAGAACTGATGTCTGGGGTGGTACGAGTTGAAGACCAACAGACGATATAACTATTCAACTATTCCTAACGTTGTTGTTGTTTAACCAGGTAAGGCCCACTGAGCGATGAAGCTCGTTTCCAGAAGCAACCTGGCCACAAATGATACCTCAACGAAGTGGCTAATCGAGTGGCAATGTATAGCATCCGAATACTCTGAACGCACGATTATTCTAACCGTGGAGGGATTACCCAGGCGACCACGGGGAGAGAGAGACACACACGCAAACTACAAATACACAGCAGGCGTCAGGCTCCGGATAGAACACAACAACCTCCTGTACGCCAGGCGAGGTAGTTGACATCTCGCCGGTCCGTGACACATCGCGGGCAATATCCCCATCCAGAGAACGTGGATTTGGATGATCGATTGGATGGTTGAGAACAAAAGAGTGAATCGGAAACTTTGTAAATAACACAAAATCTCGCGCGTTTACCAGTTCCGGGCATTTATCACGTAACTTGTTTTGGTCGTGCGTTTGCACGCAGCTGTAATTTAGCGCCCGTCGTTTTTCGTTCATCGTTTTCTTTTAGCGCAACCCGCTGCTGCTTCCGCTATGTCCCTCACACGCTTCGTAATTCCCATCGCTGTGACGTCACTCGAGCGTAAGGTGTTTGACAGTTCTGCTACACGTGGTGTGGGAAGTCTTGACGATTGTCGACGGCTGCCTATGCGGTCGTGTGGATGTCCAAATGTGCGCAATTGAAACTGCCTATTGAGCTTTCTCCGTTTGCTGCCAGTTTTTAAACGTGTTGTAATACTACCACCAGTGGCTGTGTCTAATTAAACTGGAATAAAAAAAATAAAACTAATTTATAATAAACGTGATTGTCTCTTGCGTGTTATATCTTCCACACTGTTAAGGCGCTCTTCTTCCACCTCCAACCCAGCTTATATATAAGCTCCTAGCTTGGCAGTGTCTCATTCTTCACCTGAAGACGGCTGCTTGCGTTGTAGCCGAAACGTGGTGAGAATTATTTTATTATGTTTTATTTTTATTATTTTATTACTTCCCTTCTACGTGACTTTACCGAAAGAACCAAGAAGATCTTCCACACTTGTTCGTGGTTTTGACTCCTATTTTAAGGAATTGGTAAGAGCTCAGCACATCCGCCCATCCGTCAGCAATGCCACCTTGTGCATTCATCTAAAGGCTTGTCCGTGGATGGTTTTTTTCCCCCTAGATGTTTATGTTATAAAATTTATGAAAACGATAGTATTCAACGGAATAGAGTAACATGTAAAGGTGTGGACCTAACATCGACTGGATATCCATACAACTACTAGACATCTGAATCTACTGCATATCTATGAAACTACTGGGACATCTGAGAAACTACTGGGACATCTGTGAAACTACTGGAGATCTGTGAAACTACTGGGACATCTGTGAAAATACTGGGACATCTGATAAACTACTGGGACATCTATAAAACTACTGGGACATGTGATATTACTGGGACATCTTTGATATTACTGGGACATCTGTAAAAAATACTGGGACATTTATAAAACTACTGGGACATCTGTGATATTACTGGGACATCTGTGAAACTCCTGGACATCTGTGAAACTCCTGGACATCTGTGAAACTACTGGGACATCTGTGAAACTCCTGGACATCTGTGAAACTCCTGGACATCTGTGAAACTACTGGGACATCTGTGAAACTACTGGGACATCTGGCAAACTACTGGACACTTCTTGGTTCGAATCCAGCGGCCGCCCTGATTATTCTTCGTGGCTGACCCTCCTCGGTTAGCTCGCCAAAGTCGACCTCGCTCGACGAGATGGTGAAGACGATGGGGCGTGACGAGAAGGTTCCTCTCCTGTGTCGTGTGGGGTCATGACTGCAGGTGCTAGGACTACTGCGGTGGGCACGTGACCCAAACCACCGAGATCGGCTTTGCAGCAATAGCGTGGGAAACATCATCCAGAAGGGCCGCATCAACACTGCCGTATAAACAGCAGGCTGTTCTTATTCTTAGGTTTTTTCCGTAAAGTCACGTAGGTAAAACATTAAAATTAATCAAAGTAAAATAAAATAAAAACCTAAGACTATGAATTCTTGCAGTCACGAAAGCTTCAAATCTAGCAGGCTAATGTTTCAGGCAGTTTGCCGTTGCATGGAAAAGTCAAACGAAATCTTTCACATTCCTCACCGAATAATTCCGCGTTCCTTGGGGAAAATGTCCATGTTTTACACGGGTAAAGTGAAATCTCCAGCACGATAAAGGGACGTATGTAGGTACAAACTTTGAAAGTGTTGCATTTGTCAGTGTCTGATTTCGAGTAAATTCAATTCCCTGCTCTAAAAACTATTTTTTATTTCACCAGGTAACGCCCACTGAGCTATTTAGCTCTTTCAGAAGCGATCTGGCCACAAGTGATAGTTTGACGAAGTGGCTTATCATCACGTGGACATTTGTAGCAGCCAAATACTCTAAACGCGTGATTCTAAATGTGGACGGAGAAACCCAATGAACGGCATAAAAATCCACACGACCACGGTGAGAACATGCAAACTCCAAATATACAGCAGGCGTCAGGGTCAGAATCGAACCCACGACTTCCTGTATACCAGGCGAAGAAGTTAACACATTCCTGCGGAGGGAGCTGGTAGGAATGTTGGGTTGCTCGGTCAATGGCCAGGGTCAACGGCGGCGTGGTGTACTCCGCAAATATGGCCGACTGTGAGGGCGGGCAAAAAGCCGGCGTGAGTAAGTTAAACGTTGCGTTTTATAAGGGCACCACGGGGTGAACAGCCCCTCCCCACCCAGCCCCACCCCCCACCCAGCCCCACCCTCCCCACCCAGCCCCACCCTCCCCACCCAGCCACTCCCTCCCCACCCAGCCACTCCCCACACTCCCCACCCAGCCCCACCCTCCCCACCCAGCCCCTCCCCACCCAGCCACTCCCTCCCAACCCAGCCCCTCCCTGTACGACGGACACAATAATCCCCTGTGGGTTGGTGTAACCAGGAGGTTCCTACCAGTATAACGTTATTCCATACATAGCCAGATTTAAATCACGTTATTCCATACATAGCCACCAGGTGGCACCACTGACGCACGACACTGAGCTTGTCGATTTGAAGGCAGCCCCTTAACCTTGTCGGCAGATAAGGCCCTGAAGAGTTGTGCGGCGGTGGCTTGCGCATTGCAAGGAGAAAGTTCGACTCCATGTCACGGCAAGCAACAGTGGCGAATGATGACAATGCAAACATCCTTCCCCATACGTCCAGATTTTTGCACCCCAAGTGCGATCCCTAATTTGTTTACGATTTTCACCATTACTAAAAATCTAACACTACCTATACCGATCTTGATTTGAAGCTTTCGTGACTGCAGGAATCCATCCATACGCTTTGATTCTTTCGGTAAAGTCACGTGGGTCGAAAAATAAAATTAAATATCACGTTTCGGTCGAATTGCTGAACCAGTTCTACTGCTGGATTATTTTTTTTCGCTTGAGGACGACTGCTTGTGTTGCGATCGAAACGTCGAGATATATATTTTTGCATTTTTCTACCTCCGTGACGACTTTACCGCAAGAACCTAAGAGTACTACCTATACCAGTTCAATCAATTTCCTTTGACAATTATTTTTGTAATTTTACAAAAGCCCATTGCGATTGTATTTCTAAATCAAAGCAGGCTCAGCCAAGCTCTTTGGTACTTTCGGTAAAGTCACGTAGGTGAAAATAACAAAATAAAATATTAAAACTAAATTAAATCACGACGTTTCGGGCGCAACACAAGCGTCCTCCATCAGGTGGGGACCACCACAGCGAAAAACAATCGCTAAAATATGCCGAAAGAACCAGAGTATGGATTATTGCAGTCACAAAAACTTCAAATCTAGAATTAGGCCCAACCCTGATTCAACTGTCCAGATCTGACATTGCAGGCGACTGGACGCACAGGCCTCAACAACAAAAATATTCAAAAAAACCCACAGAGCGTCGTGAACATTGTTTGTGACTTTTATTTACAGATGAAAATATCAGAATTACACCACTATAAGACAAACCTGGGATAGCCCGCTGCGTGAACAGCAGCACTATGCAGCAGGTGACCTTGAACAGATGGCCATCTCAAGGGCAGCAGAAGGAACGAGGGGGTAGAACAACCATCGGTGATGACACAGCTCTAGGCATTGATGATTACGAGAACATTCACGCGAAGCTATGTTTAAAACTAAACTGGGAATCCGATAATAAAAACTGTTGGTCTAATATAGACAAAGCCAAAGTTCCTAAGGAGTTAAGCAGCCTATGAAAAGTTTGTTTTAATGAGACGTTCATAAACATATAACCATCCCTGGGCAAAGAAATACCAATTGCATCCTGTCAACATAAATATAAGTCTAACAATAATGATCCAGACTTTGTAATCATTGCTCGAGAGCTGAAACAATTAAAATATCTGTATAAGACCCATAGTTCCGTTTGTATAAGAAAAGGTTCAGTATTTACTACAATTTTCTTCCCCCTCTCAAATACTGCGTTCAAGAATAGTTCTTAAAACGATCATAGAATGACTCCAAATTATGCATTTCCCACAAATGTGAAACATTTTTTTTACAAGCATGACAGTTGTGTTCCATCCTTCACCGCAAGATTTCGCACTTTTCCTCTTCATCCAGTTCACTTGAAGGAGAAAAACACACAGCAAAAACACATTTTAGTGACGTACACGACCATTACATTGAAAACAAGCAGCAGCTCCGTCACCAAACGCCAACACTCCAATGTGTCCATGTTCAACCAAGCATTGGGCCAGTGCTCATCTATACTGATCCAGTGGTGCACATTCCACATTCCCATGGCAAGTACCAATTTATAAAGTAGGCCGCCAACAAAACCACGGTACAATCATGCGTCGAAAGTAGATTTCGTTTTGCTCCCGATTTCACGACAATTTTTCCATCGGCATTGTCCCACGAAGTGAAGAGTCCATTCGGAACTCGCAGCAACGTATTGTATCCAAGCGTCGAGAGAATGGCGCAGAAGAGACATCACAGAAGTATTTCTGAGATCCCTTTAAGCTACACGCACGGGGGGAACTCGCTTTCCCATTGTCTCCTGCTGGAGACATTTCCCACGTGGCGGTCAAACGATTTTTTTTCTTCTAAAGCTTTCGTGACTGCAGGGATTCATAATCTTGGTTCTTTCGGTAAAGTCACGTAGAAGGGAAATAATAAAATAAAACAATACAATTGTCACGACGTTTCGATTGCAACTCAAGCAATCGGCATCAGGTGTGAAAACCACAGCAAGAACATTTTCTTGTTGCAATCAAAACGTCGTGAGAATTGAATTGTTTTAATTTTTATTATTTCCCTTCTACGTAACTTTAACCAAAAGAACCAATAAAATAATTATGAGACCTCGAATTTTTTTAACCAAATTAATTCCAACAAATTTTTGTATATTCTCTTGGCGCAGTCACACCGATGCCTAGGATAAGACGACCAGTTCGCTACACTGGACAAAACCTGGTGTAATCATAGGCGGCTCTATAAACCAGCGGGGCTGGCCCGTTGCTTTTGACGCATAAGCCACTCACAGAGCCACCCACCACGTCATTGTTGCACACCAAATTACATTTGGCCAGCTACAATTAAACAAAACGCGCCGCATCCTATCCCGTGAAAATCTGAACGCACATTGGCCATGGAGCAAATATGAAGACGGCACTTTCCAAAGCAACACCAGAAGACACGCAATTGCTCCGAATACACACGATTACTAATAAATAATACGCACAATTGGCTACGTACGGTGCGGAAGAAGTTCAACACATCTTCTTGGTTCTTTCGGTAAAGTCACGTAGAAGAGAAATAATAAAAAATAAAACAATAAAATACAATTCTCACGACGTTTCGGCCACAACGCAAGCAGCCGTCCTCAGGTGATGAACAGGGCCGAAACAGGGCTGGTCTTTCCGACAGCCCTGTTTCTTCACCTGAGGACGGCTGCTTGCGTTGTGGCCGAAACGTCGTGAGAATTGTATTTTATTATGTTTTATTTTTATTATTTCCCTTCTACGTGACGTTACCGAAAGAACCAAGAAGATGAATCCCTGCAGTCACGAAAGCTTTAATCGAAAGTTCAACACACGGACAATACTGCTACTACTAAACATCTTTGTTTACTCAAGAATTCCCTCATCGAGTCAAGATTCTTTTCAAGAGGGTCCTTACTCGTGATGTTTGGTCTTCTTTATTTCGTTTTTATTCTATGTAGAAAAGTGAAATGCCTGGAGAAAACCCACATAACCAGGGAACACGCAGACACCACGCTGGCGGGTTCACGTCCTACTTGCTGTACTGCCTCATTGTCCAGCAGATGGGTTTCTCGCATATTACGAACTCCGTGTTTCTTCAACCCACTGAACCAGCCATATTCGGCTGCTGTAAATGTGTGCACATCAGCCACTTAATCGCGCTATCATTTTCGGGCAGTTCGTTTCCACAAAATAGTCAGTGGGCCTTAGCTGGGGTCAAATAAAAATCGTTCGTGTTGGTTATGCTCCACTATTTGGATGCGTACTCATGTAATTGTCCACATTACAAGACGCACACCCATGCTATTAGGGTCAAAATCATGAGTGATAATCCATTGGCATCTCTCGCAGAACAGTGTAACGCCTTGTTAGAATGTGGCACGCGGATGCGGACATCACAGAACTACTGCTGAGATTCCTCAAAGTTGCCACCGATCCACAGAGTGCAACACATTCCAACCTGACTCGCCACCAAGTGGAATTGTTTGTCGTACGAGTCAAATTAATATTTTATTTTCAAGGACCTGGAATTTAGCAGCATTTAATGTAGCATCAAATGTAATATAACAAAAGGTTTTTGCCCTTTCTGGCAATAAAACAGGTGTTAAGATGTCAAAACATCAAACCGAAACCTTTCACAAGGAATCTATTCTGATATTTTGATACTGGCAAGACGTAGCTGCTCATCAAATGTAAAAATGCCCTGACTTATTAAATACTTTAAAACGCTCTCCTGATGCGCACGACCACCTGCCTTCTATGTTCCTCTGTACCAGAGGCAGCCATCGCTTTCACAACATTCAAGTGCCTGTTGAGAGAAGAGAGAGGGGGTCATTATAAAAATCATTGTTGGCGTCTCTATGGTTTTTTTCTTTTCTCTGGTTACCAATGCCATGCACTTCACTCGGCGATGTTAACGCGAGGCCAGAGTAGACAACAGCTCTGCGCATGCCATTCTCCGGGCAACACGTGATTAGAAGACACTCCAGATTATATGACGCACGCACAGCGCATGCAATCAGTGTCACACCTGTAATCCAATGATTTGTGGAGATGCTTCGTGAGACTCAACAACACCTGATGGGGGCTGCAAGGTGGCCAGACAACTACAGTACAGCAAGCAGGTTTCTGATGTGTCTACGCGGATCACCAGAGTTTAATGTCCCTTTGTACGGGGTGGGTTTTCTCCAGGTGCTCCGGTTTTTCCCCCCAAAGTGCAAACGTGTTCATTTTAAACAGTTACCGAGCCAAACAATACCGATTTACAACTGCTCCCTCTTGAACAGGAGTCTTGAGACTCGGTGAAAAGTTCCTGGATAAACTAAGGATTATTCTCAACGCAAAAAAAAAGCACACACCGTTCAGGAAGAACAATTTTCACGACTGTGGTTCCCAACTTTTTTCAACACGAGTTGTAAAAGCAAATCGGTGACCCGGCCGATACATTGACTCGTCACCGCACACTTCAAGAGCTCCGTTTGATCACAAGCGGCTGCCTGGTTTGGATCCCATGATCCCAGTGGGGCCCAACTCAGGGCTCTGACCTCCGAGCCACCTGCTTTGTTTCCAGATTGAAAGGGAGACAGATTAGATTGGACTTCCGAAAGCAGTGGTTCTTAACCTTCACCTGCAGCCTTGCACCCCCCTCCTTTGGATCTCAATCGTAAAAAAAAAGTATGTTAATAAATGCATTGGGGTTTGATGAAACAAAGTAGTCGTACTAAAGTGCCCGTGCTTAATTTGTGTTTCGATTATTTACCTTCTAAAAAAATCTGGCCGTGGCTCGCACCCCCAGCAAGGGCACCCCAAGTTAAGAACCACTGTCCCCTCAAGCAACGCCACACTCATCTCCACCAGCGGAGCATTCTCCACCGGTAGACATTCCCCATTCCCATGGCGGTAGCAGTCAGTCTCTACGCTGGACATGGAGTGGTCCCCCCCGTTTCACTTTCGCTAAATTCCGACGGCAGAGGGGGCAAGCCGTCCCAAACGGTAGTCAGCAAGCGACTCGTCCACCAAGCAGACCGCATGAACACAACTGACGTGCTTGCGTCCGTGGATGGAATTCCTTTCCAGCTCAGACCCCGCTTGCTTGCCCATCGCCACGTAAATAACCTCTCGTTGAAACAGCTCTCTCGCCGGTTCAGCAGTTCTACTGCTGGATTTAATTTTTTTCGCCCGAGGACGACCGCTTGTGTTGCGTGATATATTATTTTTTATTTTGTTTTATTTTTCTGCCTACGCGACTTTACCGAAAGAACCAAAGAGTATGGATTCCTGCAGTCACGAAAGCTTCAAATCGAGATCAGACCGCGATTGCGTAATGCCGATCTTAAGCTCAGGTTGACGATCATGTGGCGGTTTGCTTCATGGTGAACGCTATGATCACGTGTCTACTCCTATAGACGTGATCCACTATCCTCAAAACTCCTTGCTATGGCGGGGGGGGGGGAAAGTCTTCCCATAAGACAAGCGCCGCTGACTTTCCAACAAAGTGGTTCGTATTTTATCAGCCCTAGCCAAAGGCATGATGGGCTGAGCCAATGCGCCACCAGGATTTGAGAGCTCGCCACATTCCGCTCGCTCTACCGCTGAGACTAAGTTGTTGACTATTTTTATTTTACCAGCTAAGGCCCACTGAGTGACCTGGCCACAAATGATTTCTCAACGAAGTGGCTTATCACGTGTACACAACATGCATCAATTTTTTTTTTAATAGTTTTCCTGTTAGATTGACAACTCGTATAGTACTATATTTTTCCACAAGTCATAATGCGTGCAAGTAATTTGCCGGGTTGCACTGCAAACTTTTTTTTTTACTTTTGGGGTGAGATGTAGCTGCATTTAAACGTGACGTACAAATCACAATTGTATATTATACGCGGGGGCGATCCATTCATAGACACCCCGCTAAAATAAAAAGGGAGAAATCAGAGAGAAAAAAAAAAGCATTTGGTCTCAAAGCCTGTACCACGTCTCCCAACCAATCTCAATACACAGCGTTTCTGCAATATTTTAAGATGTTTTCTTGTTCATGTTTTTGGTTTTTGTTTGTTGCGGTTGCACCCGATTCAAGAGCCGAATGGCTCACAGGGCTATACCAAATAAATGAACTTGAACTTGAAATACTTTAACACTTTCCTGATGCACACGGCCGCCTGTTTTCGATGTTACCACTGCAACATTTGCAGCCATCGCTTTGACAACATTCTAGTGCCTATAGTCTTTGTTCTTTCAGTAGTGTCGCGTAGAAGGGAAATAATAAAATGAAAAAAATATCAAGCGAAAAAATGATCACGACGTTTTGACTGCAACACAAGCAATCATCATCAGGTGTGAAATCCACAGCAAGAAAATGTTTTTGATTTCACACCTGATGATGATTGCTTGTGTTGCAGTCGAAACGTCGTGAGAATTTTATTGTTTAATATTTTTATTATTTTATTATTTCCCTTCTACGTGACTTACCGAAAGAACCAAGAATATGAATCCCTGCAGTCACGAAAGCTTTAAAGCAAAATTCTAGTGCCTGTTGAGAAGAGAGGGGATTCATTCTAAATCACTGCGGCGTCTCCACCGTTTCGTTTCTCCTTGCCGTTCCCCATGAACTTCACTTGGCGATTCCTTCGGGTATTGCCGACGACGATGACTCTTGTCCATCTGCCCGACTGTTTCGTCTCTAGCTTCATTTTTTTCTTTTAGTTTGTTTGAACTTCTTTCACACCGTACGGAGGCAACCGTGCTAATCGGAGGTGCGGGGGAAGGGCAACTAAACTAACCCCCCCCCCCCCCCAATTATGAGACCTCCTTTGCCAGTAGCAAGATATAGTAATAGGCTTTAACCCTTTTATCTGTCACCACAACTGACACCTTTATACAAGGGATCATGTTTGCAATAACCACAACACAAGCAAAAAAAATGCAAACAAAAAGAGACAACTCTGATAATGATATGCACTGTCCTTGAAGTTGATTGGTCCACACCCGAGACAGCTTTTCTTAGAGCCTAGTCTCCACTGGTGTTGGACCAGATGACGCCACAAGGCGTACAACTCAAAAACAGCGCACTATCAGAGTATTGAGAGCTTGGGGTAAGCATTCCATTATGAGACCTCCTTTGCCAGTAGCAACATATAGAAATGGGTTTTTACCCTTTTATCTGGCACCAAAACTGACACCTTTATACAAGGGATCATGTTTGGACCAATCAATTTCAAGGACAGTGCATATCATTATCAGAGTTGTCTCTTTTTGTTTGCATTTTGACTGGTTGTGTTGTGGTTATTGCAAACATGATCCCTTGTATAAAGGTGTCAGTTTTGGTGCCAGATAAAAGGGTAAAAACCTATTACTATACCCCCCCCCCCCTTTAGCATTTCAGGGACCCCGACCCCCAAACAACTTAGAAACACAAAGTTGGGAACCACCACATCCATATTATTATTATTCAGCATTAACAATCGTCGTGGGCATCCCAACAATTCCTTTGAGGAGGTGGTTCTGATACGAGCAGGGTCTATCTGCATGCAACAATAGTAGGAGGCGGGGATGGGGAGGGAACCTACGTTCCTTTGGGAAAAGCCGTCTAGCTAGAAGACACACGCAGGTTAAGTACAGCTGGGTGGTGGGGAGAGTGGAAACGCAAACTACAGGTGGCAAGCAGATATAGTCCAGTGGCCGAGAGGGCCATGGACCAAATGCTGATACCACAAACTTACTTTACTCTGATTATAAGAGACCGCTCTGCGCAACAGAGGAGAGCAAATCCACTGCTTTCCATGAGAAAACTGTCAAGTGGACGGGGGGGTCACATTCAATTCACGGATGCATGGCTGTGCTTGTGCCGGGTTATGTCAGCAAATCAAACAGCAGCAGCAGCAGATCATAACGAAACAAACAGTCGGTACACGCTTGTTAAATCAACAGCCAAAGTGTGTCGTCGGCGCAGCGGTGTTAATTCTCTGCCCAGAGCCAGTGGTGGAAATTCCACATTCCTATGGTAGGGATCATCGATTCCATAGGCGAGCCACTGTTAAATCACGTATTAAAACTAATAGGGTTTTTCCCCTTTTTCTGGCAACAAAACTGACACCTTTTGCAAGGAATCATGCTTACATTAACCACAATACTTGCAGTCAAATGCAAACAAAAAAACAATACTCTGATAATTTATGCATTGTCTTTGAAACTGATTGGTCCACACCAGAGACAGCTTTCTTTAGAGCCTAGTCTCATATGGTGTTCGACCAGATGACGCCAAAAGGCGCACACGTAGTAATGTTTAGTGGATCGACCATTGGCTCCTTGCAGATCAATGTTACTCAGCAAACACGTGTTTGAGACAAACCATACCAGCGTGTGGGCTGCAAAAATGTTTCTTGCTGTGGTTTTCTCACCCGATGACGATTGCTTGCGTTGCAATCGAAACGTCGCGATTGATTTTATTTTATACCCACGTGACTTTACCGAAAGAACCAAAGAGCGTGGATTCCTGCAGTAAATAAAGCTTCAAATCTAGATTGAGCGATTATTTGTTGAAATCTACTGTTGGATGAACGCCTCGACAGGCTGTGACAGTCACTCGCCACACTGATGTTTGGCCGTGGCCGAGAATCGTTGGTTTCATAGCACAGTGCGGTGCTAACCACTGTGCGACTGCTCCTCCCAATAAGCGATAATACAAATGGACCAGGAAGTGGTTTGATGAATCGCAACAATAACCTTAAAGGCGTCAATGGATGTTTACTTTTTTACCAGTGTTTCCCACTTGCCTTTTGCATAAAGAGCCCCTTAAACTTGCCACACCGTGGCGTCTGATTATTTAGAGTTTGCACGTTCTCCCCCGAAGTCGGGTGGCGTTTTCTCCGGGTCCTCTGGTTTTTTCCCTCCACATATATGAACGTGCGTTTAGAGTATTTGGCTGCTATACATTTCAACGTGATAAGCCCACTTGGTTGAGCTATCATTTGTGATCAGGTCAATTCTCAAGAAGAGTTACATAGCTCAGCGAAGCCTTCCCTGGTTAAATAAAAACACAGTTTTTTTTCCCCCCGCAAAAATCTTCCACATCTTCTGGTGTGGCTGGGATAGTCCACAGTTTCACAAAGACAGTCAAAATTAATCGCAAATCAAATCGCAATATCTGTCAGAAAAATCGCAATCAGATATTTCCCCCAATTCGTTCAGCCCTAGCCCCACACCCCACCCCCCGTGTGGGTGTGGCGAACGTACAAAGTAAACCTCGGAGATGTCGCTGTCCTGTCCGTCGGGTGGGGGGGGTGGCGGGGGGGGCCCCCCTTAGCAGATGGGGCCTGTAGCTGGCCGCGCCGGAGGGGTCTGCGCTTTCGGGCTCCGCTCCGCTCTCGATCGTCACCTCCACCTCCTCCGGCATCACCACTCGTCTGTACGGATGGGCACAGCAAAAAAACGCACGTTCGCTCGCCCATCACGAGTCCGAGAGAGACACAGAGGCCTATTCTTAGGTTTTTTCGGTAAAGTCACGTAGGTAAAAAATTTTAATTAGTAAAAGTAAAATTTAAAATTAAATAAAAATCACGACGTTTCGGAGGCAACATAAGCTTCCGTCTTCAGGTGGAACAGTCACAGCACGATAGCTGTATCAAGTGAGAGAAATTCCAAGAACACAGTATTTGTATATATGGACTGGTTGAGGGTGGGAGGAGCCAAGGTAGGCCCAGAGGCCTGTCTAACCAGAATCGCGCGTTCAGAGCATTCGGCTGCTATAAATCTCCACACGATGATAAGCCATATTCTTGATTCTTTCAGGAAAGTCACGTAGAAGGGAAATTATAAAATAGTAAAAATATTAAACAATATTGTTTTATATTTTTGTTTTAGATTTTTTTTCCCTTCTACGTGACTTTACCGAAAGAACCAAGAATATGAATCCCTGCAGTCACGAAAGCTTTAAATCAAGATGATAAGCCACTTCGTCGGGCTATCATTTGTGGCCAGGTCGTATCTGGAAAAAAAGCTAAGACGCTCGGTGGGCCTTTCCTGGTGAAATAAAAAAATAGTTTAGTTTTTTTTAAGCTTAATTCAAACGCAGCATCACGGCATCGCCCACACTCGTCAAAGACGCTGCACTGCCCACGCAGTGCAGCGTGGCACGTCAGCGACTTGGCATTCTGCAGGGTGGAAAACAAAACCTAGCCGTGCATCCTGGAGCAGCGTCAGCCTGGCTTGGCAAGGCACTGGGCAAAGGTTGGATTTGCCCAAACACTTTATGTTGACGGGGTTGGTGACCAAGGGGCTGAGACAAAAAATGTATACTCTTTGGTTTTTTCGGTAAAGTCGCGTAGGTGAAAATAAAAATAAAATGAAAAAACAACTAAATTAAATCACGACGTTTCGGAGGCAACACAAGCTTCCGTCTTCAGGTGGAACTGCTACAGCAAAATTACTGTAGTAAGTTTTTTCATTTTAATTGTATTTTTATTTTCTACCTACGTGACTTTACCGAAAAAACCAAAGAGTATGGATCTTTGCAGTCACGAAAACTTCAAATCTAGAACAAAAAATGTAATCGCTACACGGGTTGGGCTGCCTGGATTCGAACTCGGGGTTCTCAGCGGTGTGAGCTCAACGCTCTGACCTCTTGAGCCACCCGGCCACCTCCCTAGCTGATATTTTAGTCGTACTGTATTGGGACGAATGCAGAGCGTCCCCCCTCCTCCCCTCGCACTCCCCCACCCTCATGTTTGCCAAGCGGCAGCACATTGACCTCAGCGCTGTTCCACTCAGCATCAGGCTGGGCAGTTTGCACAGCACTGTCAACAGCAAACACCATCTGTCTTACACAAAGCCACCAACCCCTACCAGGTAATTGAATACAGAAATATAAGCATGGAATTAAACACTGAAAAATCAACAGCCAGACTTCAAACCGATGACGCTCCACCCCATTTTCCTCTCCACGCACTCACGCCCGTCCGTCTGTCGAGCGTCTCTGAGGCTCGGTGCCGTTTCATTTACAGAGCGAAGCACTCGAAGCCAACCGTATGTTGCGTGCGCCACAGACGTCCCTTCTCGTGGCGTCCCCTACGGTGGCATCTGTGCCCTTTAAATAAAAACGTCACTGCCTCCCATTCAGAATAATGAAAGGGCGCTGCGTGACCCGCCAAGTTGACGAACCTATCCAAATCAAGACGCACATTTTTCACCCGCCCGCCCCCCCCCCGTCTTTTCAAGCAAATATTGCCGGTGCGTCATATAACAACCGCGAGGTTATGGTTATTACGGCTTCTGAATAGCGGCACGTGGGAATGAGATGGGTGGCTTATAATCTGGTGTGTGTGCGCGTGCGTGAGACCAGATTAGCGCATGTTGCAAGCGGTATATAGATTATTTTTGGCTGCTATAGATTTCCACATGATAAGCCACTTTGTTGAGCTTTTGTGGCCAGGTCGCTTCTGAAAAATAACTAATAGCTCAGTGGACTTGTAGATCATGAAATAAAAACCGTTTAGTTTTTGTATGTTAATTTACTCATTTCTTTCTAGTGATTTGCTCACCTTCCCTAGACTCTGCACTGTCGTTTAAAAAAAATACGATTTGTTGTTGTAACTCTGTAACCCGCCCCGACTGGACATCTGTAAAACATTTTTTTTTTAAAAGCTTCACAGCTCATCGGATTTCTCCAGGATAAATAAAGATTTCGATTCTGATTCCGATTCACACATTGTACATTACCGGTTGGCAGGGTGTGCGGGAGCGATCTCCACTGGGAAATGCTCGCTGGCCGACAGCGACGTTGAGGACAGCGTGGTGGCGATGGAGGCAGTGGTGGCATCCTCCAGCGATGGAGGGGTGCTGGGCAGGATGTCCGGTCGACCATGTGGCAGACCTGGCAGCAGCACCACCACAACAACAACAACACAACAACAGTGTCAGCAGCTTAGCAGTGTCAAGCACAGAACTATTGCCCCCAATTTGATACACAACTCTCATTGGTACTGTCATTAGAACGGAGCAGTAGATTGAATATTCACTTCTTTAGAATCGCTTTTTGTGTTTAGTTTGATGTCCTTCCCCTGCACCTCCGATTAGCAGGGCTGGGTCTGTACGGTGCAAAAAAACCCATAGAACATGAACGAGTACATTATAAGGTTGCACTCATTACATACAACGTGATTGCCACAAATGAACTACATCACGTGAACTCCGGTCATCCTCGCAGCGGCTTTTGCTTAACCGTCGAACAAAGACGTTGGCCACCGCATCGCGGGCTTTCAGATGCACTGTCCGCGACCGTCTGGAATGCTCTTCATTCGCATATTAGAAAGCCACTAGAGCAGTGCACTTTTAAATCTAGATTGAAAACGAATTTCTTTAGAACTGCTCTTTGTAATAATTTAATTGTCCTTCACCCCGCACCTCCGATTAGCACGGTTGGCTACGTACGGTGCGAAAGGAGTCAAACAGGCAAACACACACATCCAGTGTCGCCATCTGACAATCAGAACCCTCATCGGTGCTGACAAAGACAGATACGGCCTCATGGTGTGCCAACTCGCAACACACGCAGCAGCGAACGTTTCGTCAGCGTCACCCCTGGGGTCCTGGATCGGCCACGAGCTAGATGCCTCCGTTGTCTTGCGAGGCCCGGCAATTAATTATCAGTTACACTTCTGGCTCGGCGAAATAGCCAGTGGAAGAAAACAGCCCGTTAGCGCGAGAGGGTGCAGCGTGGGCTCGGCACAGAATTGCCAGTGAAAAAAGCAATTCAACACAAGTTTCATTTATTAGGTATAGCCCTGCGAGCCATGCGGCTCTTGAGTCAGGTACAACCGCAACAAACAAAATATGAACAACACGGGAGAAATAGGGCGGGCGGGCGCGGGGGCGGGCGGGGGGGGAGGAGGAAGGGATAGACCACCACCTTCATCGTCCAGGTTGGGAAGACTGGAGGCCCCACGGAAGTATTTGTCTTCCTTCTCGTCCAGCGGCTGGCTGGCGGTGATGGAGGTCGCCGTGGTCACAGTTGTCTGCCGCCGCGGAGGGCCGGTGCCGCCACGCCCCTTCTTGGACGGCGACGACTTCAGCGCTGGCGACGGCACGAGAGGGGGGGGGGGGGGTAGCGGTGGATGCCAAGTTAACAAGTTAACAGCGGGGCAGTGCAAGCCCCTGAAACCGCCACCGCTGGCAGAAAGGCGGCTTTTTCTGCGATCGGGAGCTTGTTCATAACGGGGCTTAGCGCGTGTGGCCATATGGGTGGGTGGGGTGGGGCGGTTTTTGTGTTGCTCCGATCTCCTTTCACTGGCCAAAGCTGGACGGCGGTCAACATGTAAGCGTGCGGTAGAGGTAAGAAAAGGGAAAAGTAGACAACCCTGAAATTTCTTGCACCCACGATTAGCACGGTTGGCGACGTACAGTGCGAAAGAAGTTCAACATACAAGCCGCTGCTGGCGGAGAGACCTGCAACTAGAGGGGGGCTCGAGACGGAGGGTGTTTTTGGCCTACTCTTCCACACTGGCCAGATGTCTTGGAAGAGGTGGGGTAACCACCCACACGTTACCCTGCTTCACACGGTCGAGGGGGAGACAATTTAAAAAAAACTTTCTGGATCGCAAACTCACGGGGCAGCGTCAAGTTAACTCTACACACACGGGAATAATTTCTCACCCAAAAATGTTGGTGCCACTAACAGAGAGCAGTCTGTGGCACACAACTAGGAGCCACGGGCACAGTGCGAGGTCGACGGGGATGTGGTGTGCTGCGTGTGGGAATATTTTCCGGATCGTCGATGCGGACAGAGGCTGGCTGAAATTAAGAACTGGCAATAATTGCACGTGCACATGTGGACAGCCTTTAGCTAATCAACTGCAGAACCAGGCAGTGCGGGCCGTGAGGGTCGTTGGAACGTACTTCCCCACGCTGGCCAGCATGGGTCGGTGAACGTGAGGGAATGTCGGCGGTGGGGGGGGGGCATGGAAGTGCAGTACAACAATGGGCTTTGCTGTACTTCCCTCTGCTGTCTACCACGCAGCACCCGCAAGCGGGGAGGGAAGGGGGGGGGGGCAACCCGTTTGTGCGGAGTGCTCGCCCCCCCCCCCTTCTAAACGCTACCCAGGCTCAAACCTGCTTAGCTTCCGACAACCGACGAGATCGGGACCATTCCTTTAACCGCAGGCCCAGAGAGCACACTGGCAGACGAACTTGGAACGTTCTTTAATATCGAGGAGAGACGGCTTCCCTCCCCCCCTCCCCCCCCCGGGGCAACAATCGTTTCCGGTCGTGCGTCAAACCGCTTTCCATTCGTTCCTCTTTCCGTGAACCGCTAAAAGATAGCGGCGGCAGCACAGACTGCGCCACGCAAGCACGCTTCCGTACGCAAAACGGATTGAAGCTGCTGCAGCGTCCGGTGAAAATGTAAGCCGGGCGCTAATCACGGACACAAACGGGTTGCCCATCGGGAATTTTTTCAAAGGTCAGAAAGTTCACTGGGGCTTTTCGATTTAAAGCTTTCGTGACTGCAGGGATTCATCTCTTTGGTTCTTTCGGTAAAGTCACGTAGAAGGGAAATAATAAATTAATAAAAATAAAACATAATAAAATAATTCTCACGACGTTTTGGCCACAACGCAAGCAGCCGTCCTCAGGTGAAGAACAGGTCTGTCAGACGCTGTCATTCCGACAGACCTGTTCTTCACCTGAGGACGGCTGCTTGCGTTGTGGCCGAAACGTCGTGAGAATCGTATTTTTACCCTTTCAACTGGTACAAAAATTGACACCTTTATACAAGGCATCATGTTTGCAATAACCACAACACAAGTTGTACGCCTTTTGGCGTCATCTGGTCCAACACCAATGGAAACTAGGCTCTAAGAAAAGCTGTCTCGGGTGTGGACCAATCAACTTCAAAGGACAGTGCATATCATTATCATCATCAGAGTTGTTTCTCTTTGTTTGCATTTTGACTACTTGGTTATTGCAAACATGATGCATTGTATAAAGGTGTCAGTTTTTGTACCAGTTGAAAGGGTAAAAACCTACTACTATATTTTGCCACTGGTAAAGGAGATGTCTCATAATTGTATTTTATTATGTTTTATTTTTATTATTTCCCTTCTAAGTGACTTTACCGAAAGAACCAAGATGATTCACTGGGGCTCTTCGGCATTTGCGCACCATCGGCGACGAGCCGACCGCATTCTCCGGATTATGAAAGACGCCGGGAAAGTTAAGAAGCACACCCCACAAAAACTTCGGGGTAATTTTACAAAAATACGCCCCAGGGAAAGCGGGAGACAAGGGTGTAAAATTTAAAGTTAACGAAATGTATAGAGTGGGTGCCGTGGATTAAAAAAAAAGTTTATAATTCGCAGAATGCGGTACAGCATTTCCCTCGTCATTCGCAGAACTTGCGTTCCGCGATTTTGGCTATCCGGGAATCGCGTCTGCAAATCTACACGAGTGCGTCGACAGCGAGAGAAAGCGATCCGATAACACGATGAGAGAGAGAATGTGACGTGAGAAAGTAACGAGGTAAAGTTGCGTGATAAAGTTACGTCATAAAGTATGTATATAGAACTAATTTCGCACCGGTCCGTGATTTTGGCTATCCGCGAATCGCGTCTGGAACTCGACACGAGTGCGTCGACAGCGAGATAAAGTGACAGGATAACACGATGAGAGAGAGAATGTGACGTGAGAAAGTGACGAGGTAAAGTTACGTGATAAAGTATGTATATAAAACTTATTTCGCACCGTATTTAGCGAACCGTGCTATTGTGGTGAGATAAAGTGATGAGATACTTGAACATTTACGTATACTCATTAATATTTATTTGTACTTACCAATTTTCAGATTTTTGCGTTATGATCATTCCCACGTATTTAATAGCTTATTAACGCATTTAATTGAGGCAATTCATTTTAGAGATTCATAGGGGCAATATCATCATCCGCGAAATTTGCTATTCACGTGCCATCTGAGGAACGTATCCCTCGCGAATAACGGGGGAAGACTGTGATGATGATGATGATGATGACTGCGCGCAGATTATTCTGGGGTCTTCTGTGCTCTGGGGTGGCTGGTCATGTAATCGGTGTGGCATGAATAATCCAGATTATGAGATGCACCGATCTCACTTTTGATTAAAAAAAAAATAAACAGGGGAGGGGCGGGTGGAAGTGTAATTTTTTTTTAATACATACGGTGCTGTAATTTAATTAAGATGTGCTTCGTCACGTTTATAAACACAGCCACGCGCGGATTAAATGTGTGTGCAAGGCAATATTACTTACATGGAGTTTTCCTAAAGACTTGATTGCACATAAACTTCAAAAACCGTTCTGCATAAAAACTTGGTCTGTGCACCGAAACGGTGTCCTAAACGCAGACACATAAAAAGACGTGCACGCGCATACGCGCGCGTACACACGTACATTAAACACATATTCAAATCACGCAAGACAGCCATAAGCACACAGAAGCGCACATACACACATATAATACACAGATCAAAAACATCACAAGTGTATGCATACACATTGTTACGCATGATAACAAATTACATTATGATGTAATACACTACTAAACACACACAGATGTGTACACACGCAATATAACACCCATAACACACCATTCTCAACTCGCACAGATGTACACACACACACACCTACATTTCACACCCATTCAGGTAAACCAAACCTTTATAAACAGTTTGCTTGCGTTGTGACCGAAACGTCGTGAAAATTATTTTATTATGTTTTATTTTTATTATTTTATTATTTCCCTTCTACGTGACTTTACCGAAAGAACCAAGAAGACAGCCTCTCCTGTTGGAGGAGCTCACCGATGGGAACGGATCCAGATCTATTAAGGATCAGTGAGCTCCTCAAACATTCCACTTTAATTTAACCCAGAGTGGATTTGTAGGCAGGCCAGCATGAATGTTTCATTACACACACATATACATTACCAGATGTGTATACACACAAGGACAAACCGTATGCATGTAACATACCCCCATGCACAACTCAATCTTAAACACACACACAAATGTGTGCACAAACAAGCATACATTTCACACCCAGATACAAAGACAAAGATCCCCCGTATAGTCTTGACAGACTGCTGGGTAAAGTGCTGTTAGCGAGCACCTATGAAGGCCGGCACGGTACACGAGGGGGTGTGGGTGGCCAGCACCACGCCCGACCGCTTTTGTCCCCCTAGTGGCGATGTTTACACACCGCACCAGGTACTAATTTGAGGCCGAGTCGACCTAGGGGAGGCCCAGGACCGGTTCAGATAATCGTCACTGGTGTTGGCCGTGAGCGGGAATCGAATTCGGGTCGCTGGGTTCGTAGCGCAGCGCGCTAACCACTACACTACCGCTCCCCACACACCCAGATTTGCTCGTGAGCGCACGCACACACACACGCACATGAGAGACAGATATTTTGCAATGCCAACTTCCATGGCCACGACTCGACATTAAATCACCGTGAGCGCTCAACGTAACTTTTATATTTCATCTCGTGAGAAGACGCCGATGAAACAAATCGGTATATCTGCAGATAATTTTTTTAATGGGGAAAAAAAAAAGTCAAGCCTACTCCAGAGGTGGAATCCAAGGGTTCAAAGTTAAGCTTTTCTAAACAGGGCCCTACATTAATAATAAAGGACGGGCAATGCAATCTAGCCGGTAAATATTGAGAAAATACCAATTGTCAGGGTCTTGTGAGGGGTTGGGTCGGGGGGGGGTGATAGCCCCCTTTCTTCCTTGCATCCACCAATGATTGACCCAATTCTATTTTGATTTAATACCTAGGCATTTGCGACCAATATTATGGGTTAGATCGCGTGAATATCAGTGTAACCCGCGCCACTGCCAGACGCAGCCAATTAATAAGGTTTGTCACGTTAACAAAACGTGCCAGTCCATTACCCAGTTGAGCACATCGATGTGTTGGAAAGTAAAATTATATAAATGTTGTGGGTTTACTCTCCAGCACACCGGTTGGTTCGGGCTGAACTCGTAACGAATTTTGATTTGAAGCTTTCGTGACTGCAGCAATTCCATACTCTTTGGTTCTTTCGGTAAAGTCGCGTAGGTGGAAAAAATAAAATAGATCACGACGTTTCGATCGCAACACAAGCAATCGTCATCGGGTGGGACAATTTTTTTCTTGCTGTGGTTGTCACACCTGATGACGATTTGCTTGCGTTGCGATCGAAACGTCGTGATCTCTTTATTTTTTATACCTACGTGACTTTACCGAAAGAACCAGAGTATAGAAACCAATTGGCCACGTTTTGTGTACGTGACAAACCTCACTAACTGGCTGCGTCTGGCGGTGACGGCTTTGACGACACATTTATAATTACGCGATCCAACCCACCAAAAACAAACCTCTATTGTGGAACATTTTATTGTATTTTTATTTTATTTTGCTCAGTCGGTGTTAGCTGCCGACGGCGTGACGGGGTTTATTTTAAATTCCTGTTTGCTCAACGCCCCCAACCCCCACTCCCCGTACCGCTCCCGTTGCGTTCCCACGCGCACCGGATGCCTTCCTTCATTGAGGGCGACGTTGGCGCACGCAATAAAGATCGACCGATTGACTCACCCCATCGTGCACCAATGCTTTCCATGAATGTTCCAGCTTCTTGATCAACCTGACGGGGGAGGGCGGGGGGAAGACAACGTTTGGTCCATAAAATGCAAGCGTTTAACCGTAAGCGGAGAAAATACAAGATTGAGTAACTTAACCCTTTACAATTCTGATGACGTATTTATACGTCATCAGTCTTACTTCCCATTCCGTTCCGATGATGTACGTGTACGTACGCGTTCGTCACCGGAACGAAATTGGAAGAAACAACGAAATAACTTGATCGGTACACCGAGGCTCCAACAAGGACATACGGGAGGGCGTGTGGCAATTTGGCGCCAGCTGTCAAGAGTGTGGTCGTGTCGCCCTGTGATAACGAAAGCCCTTTGTGTAAAGAAAAAAAAACGTTTGCTTTTCATGTAGAGGGACCGATCGGTGAAGAAGGCTTTATGAGGTTTGTTGACGTACATTCTACACAACAATGCTCATTACTATTATTCAGTGTTATGATAAAAACGTGTGGTTGATTTGAACGCTGTTCGAAATCGGGTTGTTTTTCTCATTGGAGTGTTTTCACGAACCTGTAAGACTGAAGGATGTCGATGATGCCCAAGTAAAGGACAAGTCGTTCCCCTTTGCTGTTCTTGGCTGGAACTCCTCCCATGCTGCAGAAGACAAAAACAAAGACCCCCCATGTAGCCTTAACAGACTGTTGGGGCAAGTGCTGTTAGCGAGTAGCACCTGTGTAGGCCGGCACGGCACACGAGGGAGTGGGGTGGGGTGGCCAGCACCACGCCCGACCGCCTTTGTCTCCCTGAGTGGCGATGTTTACTACACACCGCACCAGTTACTCATTTGAGGCAGAGTCCGGTTAAGACAATCGTCACTGGTGCTGGCCGTTAGCGGGAACCGAACCTCGGGTCGCCAGGTTCGTAGCGCAATGCAGCGCGCTAACCGATGCCACTCTGCAGAAAAGCACGTCCGCACGCACGGCGCACAACACGGGCCAAGCGCAATAGAAATCATTACCAGCTGCCACAAACAAAGAGGCTCACGATTTATGTGCCGGCGAATGTTCCTTGCCGTCCAATTTACGGGCAAAGCAAAACCAATGTCTCCCATCACTCACGATGGGGCAAATTGCCAGGAGGGGGGGGGGGGCGGATGTGGTTTGTGCAAGGTTTTTTTTTTTATAAATATACACATGTATATAACGGTTAGTGAGCACAGGCCTAAAGGATCAGAAAGCAAGTGGCCAGCAACAAGCAGTACTATGAACATTACTCACCAACCCTCTGTTTGGTGAGTGAGATACCACTCACCAGCCCTGTGTGCTGTGCGTGACACCACTTGGCAGCCATGTGCGGCGCGCGCGGTGTGCGCGCGTGCGTACACCGACTCACCAATCCTCCGTTTGGTGCGTGGTGGCTCCCGTGCGCGACTCGGCCTGGATGGATTCCATGGCGGTGGAGTAGAGGGCCTTCTGCCCCGGGGGCCTGCGCGGGTCCAAGGCCCCCAAGCCGAACCCCGGCATCGCCAGCCCCTCGGCGTCGCGCTCCCTCTGCGCCTGGTCCAGGTTGTGGACACCGATCAGGAGGCTGTAGTCCATGATCTTGAAGCTCTCCAGGACCTGCAACGGACACCCGACTTTAATGAGGTCACCGTCGGCGGTCACGGTCGATCCACTGCTGGATGGAGGCCTTCCCCGAAGCGGCCGCCACCGTCGCCGCCACCTCTCGCGATCCTGCGGCGTTGTAATCCACAGAGCAGCTGCACGTGACGTGGTGTCAGGCGCGTTTCCATTCCACGGCTAATGCGGTCAAGCATTGTTTTTTTTCGGTCAAAGTCTTGCTTTTGTCGTCGACAAGCTACGTCACTTTAGTGGTCGTCCAAGTCTGTGGATTCCATTAAGTAGATTTTTAGTCTCGTCAAAAAAAGCAGTCGGCAGGTAAAAACTACAATCCTTATTCTGCATCTTCATTCAGACTCATTAACTTCGCCTCGTGAGTAAGTTGAGCTGTTTGGTCTTGGGTGGGTAGCAGTCACTGCTGTCCTACTATAGGAGACAAAGTTTTACTGGCTGCATTATCAACGCACACGCCCAAACGCACGTGCTTGTTGGTGACGTCGCTGCACACGTCTGCTTCATGACGTCTACCGCATTCCACAGCGTTGAGCTGGGTTCCCGAGTCGAGCTGACAATGTCACGCCTACCGCACCCTCCACTTGCACCAAGTATCGAGCACTTTCCTTTCCGTGGGTTTCGCTGTTACCCCTCTTTTCCATTCCAAGACGTCTGCGAGCTGCAGGGTGGGTCCCGTTCACCGATGAATATCGGAACGTGCAAGCGGTTGAGCGTTAATTTTAATCACCGAGGCATAGCGCCGTTGCTATTTTTAAAAGACATTGTGTACTCACCGCAAAGAACTGTAGCGACACGACCGCACTCTATGACAGCTGGCGGTAAAACTGTGCCACACGCCCTCCTTCATGGCCTTGTAGGAGCCTTTGGTATTGATGAAGTTATTTTATTTGAGATTTTCTTCCGATTCCGTTCCGAATGACGTACACGTACACCATTGGAATGGGAAAAGGGTTATACGGTCATGCTACATTTAGACAAAAGTTTAGCGGGCTGGCGGGCACTGGGAGTGGAGTGTGCACGCACATGGTTAGGATAGTACTCAGGACGGGTAACTGCGTGGGAACACTGTCTAGGAAAAGTTAAGTTATCCCGACCCCTTTCGGTCGTGGGGTGGTTTGTTTGACCATACTTCACACCACGCTGGTCAGTGCGGGTTTGCTGGAAGCCGATGGGGACGTCCTGTCCAGCATCGGTTCTGATAGTTTGATTGTCTCCTCCCGTCCAGCCGCACACGCAAGTAGAGAGGTCCATAATTTGTCCTCCCCACCCCACCCCATTGTAATCTAATTACTGGAGCGTATGAACCCAATGGCCTGGTAAAAAATGTACCCCATTATTTGAATAATTGGGTAGCCCGGGAAAAAAAACCCAACATCATTAAGCTTTCCTCCACGTGTAACGCTACCTCTGCCTTCGCAAAGAAGCATTGTGAATCAAAGACAACATTAGCGCTGTTACACAGACTCAAAAAACACGTAGTTCTTTTCACCTCCCAAGGACCTAGGCTCTTTTTTTCACAAGGGCACATGCATCATTACATCACAGAGGTCGCAACCGGGTACCCGATACCCGTACCCTACCCGATACCCGGCTACCCGTACCCGGCTGGGTACGGGTACCCGTTTGCGACCCTGGTGTGGCCGGGTACGGGTAAGGAATCAAAACCCGTTTGCGACCTCTGTTACATCATCACTTGCACAAATCTGGCACTCAACAGCACTGGGTGTGTGTGTGTGGGAGCACCCTGTGCTAATAGCCGCACGTGTAATCCCGCTACGGAATAACAAAACAACCAAACATTGATAATCTGCTTTTTTGCAAGCGGCGTGTACTCGTTGCAAACCTAACCACTTGTTCATAATGGGCTTACAGAGCATGTGGCCATGTGGGTGGGTGGGTGGGGCTGTTTTTGTGTTACCCCCATCCCCCTTCACTGGCCAAAGCTGGATAGCGGCCAACATGTAAGTGTGCGGTCAAGGTAAGAGAAGGTAAGGGAGCAACCCTGCAATTCCTTGCACCGCCAATTAGCACGGTTGGCTACGTACGGTGCAAAAGAAGTTCAATGTGCATACGTACAAGCCGCTGCTGGCAGAGGGACCTGCAACTAGAGGAAGTTCAAGATAGAGGAGGGAATTTTGGGACGACTCTTTCACACTGCGCAATCATCTTGAAAGAGGTGGGAAAGACCCACACGTTTTTTCATCACAACATCAGTTTCCCTTCACGAGGTATTTGTATTTTGAAATGCACACGTGATGATCTTGTGCT
Organism: Lampetra planeri; assembly: GCF_965212315.1. NCBI lineage: Eukaryota > Metazoa > Chordata > Hyperoartia > Petromyzontiformes > Petromyzontidae > Lampetra > Lampetra planeri. Next base: position 3,561,560 of record NC_136165.1, read on the forward strand.
GCCCTACGCCTCCGAGAGCCCGCATGAGCACTTGCCTACAAGGCAACTATCAATAATAAGGCCACACACGTTGAGATCTTGCGAGCTGATGGCTTTGGCAAGGCCCGAGAGCATTGCACGTGCAATGTGGTGGTCACATGGCATGCAAGGCGTGATGGGGAGACGTGCCGTCCTCCTCTGCTCATGGAGCGGCAGGGCACACCCTTGCGCGGTGTTAAATCTCTTGCCACGACGCAATCTCCTGTTGTGTCGGGGTTTGCTCATCGCTCACAGAAGCGTAATCAGAATATTTATTTGTGCCGGAGGAATCCTATGAGCTGTAAAGCTCTTTTTCAAAGATGTTCAGCCGGGGCGGGTAACAATGTTACAACAAACAGTACAAACACATCATACAAATGTAAACAAAATCACCCAAACACATACAATTCAAACATCCCTATCCTACCAGGCAAAGCCCACTGAGGTATGAACTTATTTTTCAGAGGCGACCTCGCCACAAATGAAACAAAAGTGACCCATCATTCGGACATTTAAAGCTTTCACAGCTCACAGAAAGCGTTGGAATAGCGCCTTACCAAACAGTCGCGCTGTAAGGTCTTCGACATGGCGCTGTACGTGTCCGAGTCAAGGAGCAGTCCATCGGGATGGTCCTGAATGAAATCGAGGTCCTTGAACGTGGGGTTCGATTTCTCGCGCTCCTTTCGCGACGCGCGGCGCTTGTACGTGGAGCCCTTCAGGTCGAACTTGATGTGCATCTTCATTGCGCGTGGCAATAGGTTGTTCATCACCACCAGCCTGATGTTCTTACCTCCCGACTGAACACAGTACAGGCCGTAAAACTTGGGCAGTAGTGTCCTCACGTTCTGGTTCAAATTCTGCGGTGGAGGTGGAGAAAACAAAGCAGTCGTTTTTTGTTTATTTTTACAAAAAAATCAAGCAGCCCATCCCAAGCGTGATCCGGCCTGAACTCTGCGTTGCTTCTGAAACTCAACGAGATCGAATTAATTCCACGGTGAGTTGGTCATATGCTTAAAGTCAAGGGATTATACTTGTCGAGTTGGGTATGTGCGGGGTCAGCGACCAAGAAAATATTCCCACACACAGGTGCACGACATCCAGTATCCCTCTCGGAATGTGGCCTCTGGCCGCAAGTCACCTGCCACTCCTGGTCTGCCAGCTACTAGGAAAATATTCAGTGAGGAATCAAGCCCTGGTCGTGCATCTTACCAGATCACTTGGAAAAACGGCAGATCTCGTCAGATCACGCAAACTAAGCGGGATTTGATTCAGGATAGTACTTGGACGGGTGACCGCCAGAGGTCGCAACCGGGTACCTGAAACCCGTACCCTACCCGATACCCGGCTACCCGTACCCGGCCGGGTCCGGGTACGGTTACCCGTTTGCGACCCTGGTGCGGCCGGGTACGGGTACGGGTACGGGTAGACCGTGAGTCACTGGTGAATAACTGTTTGTCACTCATTTCCCAACGTCTTGTCTCTTCTCACAATTCAAGTTCCTAGAATCAACCCACCCGCACCTGCAACATGGCTTCATTCCCGAGGTCGCAATCGGGTACCCAATACCCGTACCCTACCCGTACCCGGCCGGGTACAGGTAGGGTACGGGTACGGCCAGGTATGGGTACCCGTTTGCGACCCTGGTGCAGCCGGGTACGGGTACGGGTAAGGAATCAAAACCAGTTTGCGACCTCTGGTGACCGCTATGCACAACAGGCGTTATAGGCTGCGACTATGGGGCAGCAGTGGGAAGTCCAGTAAAATAATTTGTTGTACTGGACTTCTACGCTACCACATCTATGCACAAAACCACCGAAAAATAAATGTTTCAATTGTTCACAACCCCAGCTTCAAAATATCCAAAAGCAGGACCCACCCTTGAACACGATTTTCGGGGGAACATTGCCACGGTTTTGTTTATCGCAAATATCAATCACAAAATCCAATCCCACGACCTCGCAACATCCTACCGCGTCGTCAGGCAGGGGGACAGCGCCGCAAACAGCGCGGCAATTAACGAGCACAGAGCGCCTGCAGAGAAGCACTTACCATGTAGTATCCAGGAAGCAGCTTCTGCAAGAATTCCGCCTCCTTGTGCATAACCGTTTTGATGATGAACTCATCATCGCTTGTAACAAAGAACACGGAGCCGCTGGCGCCCGGGTTTGTAAGCTCGATGAGCGGCTCACTGCACAGCGAGTACTGTCCACGCGCACAAGCAGAATGACAGCGCGCGCACAGTCAGAAGTGGCCGTGCGAGACATGGTATTCTGCAACCCCCTGATGGGATTCTGACCCTGTGGTCAGAATGACAGAATGTCAAGTCAAGTCATTTTTATCATTAGACCTCCTTTGCCAGTACCAAAATATAATAATAGGGTTTTTCCCCTTTTTAATGGCAACAAAACTGTAACCTTTTTACGAGGATTCATGTCTGCCTTAACCACAATACTATCAGTCAAAATGCAAACAAAAAACACATTATGATAATATATGCATTGTCCTTGAAACTGATTGGTCCTCACCAAGGGACGGCTTTCTTTTGAGCCTCGACCCAATTGGTGCTCGACCAGAGGACGCCAAAGGAAAGATTCGAAACGATGAGGAAAAACTACATATATGCTTACAACCTATCTGTACAGTTGAATGTTCCCAATTAATATTATTCTTCTTGGTTCTTTCGGTAAAGTCATGTAGAAGGGAAATAATAAAATAATAAAAATAAAACATAATAAAATAATTTTCTTCTATTATTATATTCTTTTATTGTGCTTTATTTTATTATTTTATTATTTCCCTTCTACGTGACTTTACCAAAAGAACCAAGAAGATGAATCCCTGCAGTCACGAAAGCTTTAAATCGAAATTAACATTATTGTCAAAAAGAAACGTGATGGCAACTCACTAAATAATCATCGGGTCTGATCCCGAACAGTTCACGGAAGTATCTGAAAGCCACCGGCGCGTAGGTCTTGAATCTGAAGTCGGAGTAGTGGTGAGCGGGCGTTAAGTTACTTCCTTCGCTGTGAACAAACGGACGCAGGGGAATCGATCAACAAAAACATGGTGGCACGAGCAAGTCCCCGATCGCACAAGAGCGAGATAAAAAAAACACCACCGTAAACACACGCATGTACGTAATTGACTTCTTTCGCACCATACATAGCCAACCGTGCTAATTTGGCAGTGTGGGGGAAGGACAAAACACAAAAAAGCAGTTCTAAAGTGAGTTTTCAATCTCGATGATGTGAAAGTCCAAAGCTCCCAGAGGCTTCAAAAGAACTGGAGGAAGAGCGTTCCAGATGGCCACAGTAGCGCATCTTAAAGCGTGCAATGCAGTGACCATCTTTGTTCGATGACTACATTGACGTTCAGTGCATGATGGGAAAATGGTTTTAGTATTATAACAAGGAATGGAAATCCAAATTGTACAAAAAATGTCACCAATTATAAACACATCGCAATGCACACATACAACCTCATGTTACACTTAATATACATGCAATACAGTTATAATTGAGCATATGAAATGTAAGTGAATGCACCGTGCAGATACGTATTGTACTGATGGATGGAGGCCTCTCCTCACACCGTGTGGTTCCAAGGGGTAATTTGACCATACTTCACCACGTTGGTCAGCATGGGTTGGTGAATGTGGGGTGCATATATGTTCAAGCTGCACTGCCCTCTCTTGAAAACGCAGCCTTGCAACACCTCTCTTATGCACAGCGGTCACCCATTGGGCACATTCTGAATAATTTGGCCACAGGCCTATTGTCAGGGCTTAATTTCGGCTGGGAATCGAACTTGTGTCGCCAGAGTTCATAGTGAAGCATTGTTAACCGCGATACGAGTGCTTCCAACTATGTATACGCACCCACACACGCCCACACACAAAGAGATCCTCCGCGTAGCCTTAACAGACTGTAGGGGCAAGTGTTGTTAGCGAGCACCTATGAAGGCCGGCACGGCACACGAGGGAGGGGGTGGGTGACCAGCACCACACTCGGCCGGCTTTGTCTCCCTAGTGGCGATGTTTACACACACACACACGCACGCACGTTCTCCACCACGCGGTTGATAGCCTATTGAAACTTACCTTGGGAAAAATATGCTCTCCACTACGTAAAAGTCTTGCATGAGGACGTCTCGCTCGGGCTTGGAGCTCAGGTTGCCCACCGTGTAGCCAATGCCCAGCTCGATGGCCCCTCGCAGGGCTGACGATGTGGTCTGCCACAACAAAAATCAACAGCCGCTCGGTCATCATTGCAACCGCAGCAGCAGCAGAGCTGACGATAAACCACACAACGGCATGCGGCATAATTAGTACTCAAGCTGTAGAACGGATTACCACCCCCCATCGCTGCATCGATATCACTGGTCAACAAAAAAAACATTTTTTTCTGGCCTGGACTTTTGCAGCTGTTCTAGACTAATTTCAGGGTGCTGATTCCAAATCTGATCTCAGATTTGCTCTAACACATCTCATTTTTATGCTATCGGCATACCCCATTTTCATTGATTTTACCCGAAATTAACTCTGTCACTTATGATTGCAAGTTGTTGCGAGTCAGTGACTGCTTTAGTGTTAAAATATGGTGCTGTATTTTTAGGATAGTGTGTTTATAATATCATTTTATGTAGATATCCACATTTATTTTATATTTTTCTTCTGCAGTTTTAATTGAAAATGCAATATTTGACATCTCAAAAACCTGATGTGATAGACAAAAACTGATGCCAGATTTGGAATCAGCACCCCAAAATTACCTTAATACCGTTGGAATACCTTATGCCAAAAAAAGTGTGTTGACCAGTGTATTAGGAAGCCGCTGGGAGCTATTCACTTTTAAATCACCTAGATTGAAAACTCATTTCTCTAGAACTGCTTTTTGTGTTTGGTTTATCCTTACCCTGCACCTCCGATAAACATGGTTGGCTACGTACGTACATACATACATGGTGGCAGCTTAGAGAGGCCTTCATCCAGCAGCGGAGAGAGCGTGGCTGATGATGAACAATTCAAATAGGATTGGTGGCACAGCGGTAATCGCACTGTGTTATGAACCTGATTTGAGTTCACTTCCCTCCCATTGCTTGCAGTATAGAGTTAGAATGATGGCTTTAATCTAAGTTGTCTTGTGGTTGTTGTTGTTGTTTGACTTGCATCCCACTGGGATTTTTGCACAGCGTTGGTGTACGGTGCTTTGTTTTCTGGAAGACTTTTGCAGTTTTTTTCGGGATTTTTCTGTTTGCGCATATAGTCACTTTAAGATGTTTTCTTGTTCATGTTTATGTTTTTTGTTTGTTGCGGTTGCACCCGATTCAAGAACCGAGTGGCTCACAGGGCTATAACTAATAAATGAAACAGAAACCTGAAATTGCTAACAGCACAAGTGTGTGGATATCCAAAACAGTTCACGAGTCCCTTTCACCAACCCAACACTGACAGGCACGGTGAAGTAAGATCACAAAACATCTACTGCCGATAACAGTGCGTATAGACCTGCTTCCAGAATTGGAAGGGCAAAGGGCTGAAAATCAATGGCAGAGTAAATCAAGTGAAGGCCCAGAAGAGGCTTGGATCCCACTTGCCATGAGTGCTACCCAAAACACACAGAAATCCAAAGCTTTAGCTTCACAGACTGTTGAGGCGAGCGTCGTTAGCGAGCACCTATTAAGGCTCGAATTGCACACATGTTGGATTCTCTGGCCAGCAGGACATCCAGCCAACTTTGTCTCCCCACTGCTGATGTTAACATATCACACCAAGTACTCATTATTTTAAGGCCAAGTCCATCTAAGGGAGGTCTAGGACAGGTTTAGATACCACTTCCTACCAGTTATTTCAACAAACACATGCTATAATATAGACAAAGATCCCTGTATAGCCTTAATCGACTGTTGGGGCAAGTGCTCTTAGCGAGCAACTATGAAGGCTAGCACGGTACACGAGGGGGTTTGGGTGGCCAGCACCATGCCGGACTGCCTTCGTCTCCACAGTGGCGATGTTTACACACCGCACCAGGTACTCATTTGAGGCTGAGTCGACTTAGGGGCAGGAGGCCTAGGACCGGTTCAGATAATCATCACTGGTGCTGGTGGCAGCAAGCAGTAATCGAACTCTCGCCGCCGGGTTCGTAGCGTAGCGCAGCGCGCTAACTGCTGCACTACCGCTCTCCCCACGTTGTAATAAACCCACACATACAGCTCAATCACAAACGGCTTTGTTTTTTTTAAGTCAACTACAATTTCGTGCTTTTTTTCTTACCTTTTTGTAAGTGGTTTCTCCAGAAGCATCCACCCCTCTGTGACCGATCTTCTTGGCACCAGGTCCTGTGGCTGCAGTATTCTGGAAACACAGCACACAAGGGGATTGATGATCCACCACCCACCGATTTCACCGCAATCGCTCACCGGCGGTCAGTCGAAACTAAACTATTTTTTATTTTACCAGGTAAGGCCCACTAAACTACATAGCTCTTTTTGCACGCTTTTATTTAACTCACTGTGTCTGTTGTTGTTGTCGTCGTATCCTCAAATCTTGTAACTCGATTTTAACCCACTTTCCAATGTGGTATCGACTGCAAACTTGGTATACTCATGTCATACTGATGAAAATACTATATTCTTCTTCTTGGTTCTTTCGGTAAAGTCACGTAGAAGGGAAATAATACAATTATAAAAATAAAACATAATAAAATAATTCTCACGACGTTTCGGCCACAACGCAAGCAGCCGTCCACAGGTGGAGAACAGGTCTGTCGAGAAGACAGTGAGTGCAAAGCCCTCATCACAGGCGTGGGAAATCAGTCTCACCGCATCACGTATCTCCTAAAACTTAAGTCGGTTGTCAACTGAACAACGTTCCTGAGATCTCCCAGAAAGAATGAAGCGATGCTGAAATGTGGTGACATCACTGGGTATTGGTCGCAATAACCTCTCAATGTTGACCTTCAGATGGGAGACTTTACAAAACGTCAGAGCCCTTTGGGATTGCGACTTGCGTTCAGCCCCTCGCACGCCAGACAGCGAGGAGCGCTCGGGAAGTGGTTGTGCTGTGTGCCGCGTCATTCAATTTTACACTGCAGTAGTAAAACATCGTAATTTTATAACCGGTGCATCACAAAGTTCACGAAAAGGGCAAAAACAACCCCATTTTATCATAACAGAACCCCTCAGATGTCAAGTCGCATTTGGGGTTGATTTTTTGGAACAAGTTCTATTCGTTAAAGATGAAGAATCAAACTTGAAGAATCAAGCAAAAGGATGAATTCTGTAACGCTCTCCAACATGCATCTGTCCGTGTAAGCACTAGTTTTTGGTCGCCAACTTTCAGGCAACCCTTTCATCAACAAATTGGACGGTTTTACCTAGACCAAGTCTCGAATAGCAAAGCAACTTTATGCTGAACATTGTGTTTGTGTTAGGCCATCTTTGCTCGTTATCCCGACTCTTCTTTACAGATACAGATGGACGGACGGACGATGATGGTGCACAAGTGCGTCTAATCTTCGCTGGAAAGCGGTGCAAGAAGAGATGAATCACACAGAACAGGTGTCTTACCTCTGTGCTGGATTTCTTCTCATTGAACCCACCTGAAAAGAGAAAAGAACCAAAACACCGTGAGAAACACGCGCTTGAATGTACCGTGAACACCGACAATGGCTAAGGGAAAAAAATAGGGTGGCCTGCTTCTCATGCAAGAGTACATTGGTATGAACATAAGACAAGTTCGAATTTGGCAATTTTGGAACATGATGCTAAAGCACAAAGGCCTACGGTCTTGAGGCTTCACACTTGGGCGTGATGACGGTGCCTTTGCAATTGTGGCACCTGGAACCCCACGTCCCTTCGAGGTCAGGGGGGACATGCAGAACCACTTACAAATCTTCAAATCTCCACTAAAAACGCATTTGTTTGAAATGTCTCCCTCTAATTATTTCCAAACGTCTCTCTCGCTTCTTCTTTACTGGGGTGATGTTAAACTATTTTCTGCCTTTCCACGCATAGCGCCCCGAGAACGATTGTTTAACGGCGCTTATAATTAGAAAAATAGATTATTATTACTTTTGTTTTGCACGACATCGGAGTGAGGGGGGGGGGAGGGAATCTTTAACGTCCCACTTTTAAAGCAGACCGAGCGTAATTATAGTTAATGCCCCCAGAGTATTAAACCAGGGGCAATTTGCCTGGGATCAATCTGCCAACGTGTGCGAACAAGTTGAGCATCCTATCCGCTGGGCATGTCACCAGCCATAATATAATATAATATCATAATATCAGAGAGAATATAAAAAAGAAAAGGCTCATCGCCACTCGCAGCAATTAAAACGTGTATTCATTTTATTATGAGAGCAGGGGTGACAAGGCGAATGATTAGCGCGGTTGGCTACGTACGGTGCGAAAGAAGTTTAACGACCCACCTACCTGCCTCAAACGTGCCATCACTTTTGAGGCGGATGCATCAAGCCGAGGAAGAAGTGCCGCTTCATTTATTTATTAACGAGAGATTATATAATTACGGCAGGCCAATCTGCAGGATGCAATTTTAAAATTTGCAACAAATTAAATTGTCCGCGACAGCGTACAAAAAACATCCGCGGCGCTGTCACCACATGCGGCGCGTGTGCAGGAGTGTGCCAGTTACACACACAGTTGGACGCTAATCACAATGAGTCCTTGCAGAGCGAGGCTGCTAATCCCAAAACGTTCGCAGATCCAGAAGAGGTCGGGTCCAAATCTATTAGGATTGGGGCTTATCTCTACTGTATTAATACCCGTGACCAAAAATCACTCGGGATGGCGCTCAATATCGTTACATTTCGGACGCTAACCAGAGCCGAGCGTGGAACAGTGCTTGCTTGGGTGGGCGAGCACCAAAGGCCGCAACCGGGTACCCGATACCCGTACCCTACCCGATACCCGTACCCGGCCGGGTACGGGTACGGGTACCCTTTTGCGACCCTGGTGCGGCCGGGTACGGGTACGGGTAGGCCGTGAGTCACTGGTGAGTCACCGTTTGTCACTCATTTCCCAACGTCTTGTCTCTTCTCACAATTCAAGTTCCTAGAATCAACCCACCCGCGCCTGCAACATGGCTTCATCCCAGAGGTCGCAATCAGGTACCCGATACCCGTACCCGTACCCTACCCGTACCCGGCCGGGTAGGGTACGGGTACGGGTACCCGTTTGTGACCCTGGTGCGGCCGGGTACGGGTACGGGTAAGGAATAAAAACCCGTTTGCGACCTCTGTTCTGGACCTTTTGAGCCTGTGCTCAAGCACCTGTTTAAAAAAACAAATGTACAGATACTACAACAACAACAACACCAGCAACGACGACGACGAGAAATACTTTCACTTTGTCAAAGCATTATTGCCAGGCCGTTGTGTTGTTTAAGCATGCCACAGCAACAACTCTGCACACAGCTTCCTCTCAATGCAGTCCTCAAGAGATTCCGACCAATGAATGGCCTTCCCCTCTTTCTAACCCAACCACATACAACTATCAACTACACAACAGACTCGTCTGCCTCAATTAACCTCCCTTAACACCCCCCCCCGCTCCCACCGCGTCCAGCAGGGACACTGCAGAAACGTGGCGTGACCGTATTAACGAGAGCATGCTGTCATGCTTAGCAGGAAGAGAAGACATGGTCCGAGATGACCTTCACAGTCAATTGCTAGGGACAGTCGTGATTTTGAGAGTGCAGGGTGGCGCAGTGGCTAACACTTGCGCCGTCGCATCAAGAAGCGTCTGGGTTCAAGTCACAAATCGGGCGCCTTTCTGCACGGGATTTGTATCGTCTCCTGTTCTGCATGGGTGTCCTCCCGGTTCTCTTTGGGTTCATCGCATAGCTTAATAAAAAATTGGACACTGTGCCTGGTGTTGGCCAAGCATCCTAAAGCTGAAAAATTACCTCGATTGGGACTAAAGAAATAGCAACGTCGCCACCTAAGGTGAAAACCCTAAGAAACCTTTGGAATAATATATATTTTAAAAATATTTTTTTTAAAACACACTTTCATGAAATGTACTAAAAAGTTAAATAGTAACGGAAGAACTCCACGACTCCAGGAAGTGGCCCCGAAGCTTGCCATAACGTAAGGGACCGTGGCCAATAACAGCCAACGTCAGTTGAGCGTGGACAATTAGACCCAAGCCGAAACATAACATATAAAAAAGAATGTTTAAAAATGTATTATTTGTTATGATAAAATATAGTATTGTCATCAGTATGACATAAGTATACCAAGTTTGCAGTCGATACCACATTGGGAAGTGTGTTTAAATTGAGTTACAAGATTTGAGGATACAACAACAAAAACGACAACAACAGAGTGAGTTAAATATAAAAGCGTGTAAAAAAAAAGTCTTCACAGACTCCGTTAGACTTGCCTGAGTAAACACGTGTAATAAAATAAGCCACACTCGTTTTTGTACTTTAGCGCACAAGTTTAGGGGTGCATCTTAAACAATCGGGTAGACATCGGCGTGACCTCATTTGCGCAACTTCTTTGCCACCGAGCACAAGTTATAATGAGTGCGTCTTACTTTCAGGAGCCTCTCATAATCCCGAGAATACGGTAACTTAAATAAGCATGGGGTACAGAGATGTTTCCCTGCATTCCATGCTTGCATACAGCAATGTGGCTACAACATTCGGAAAGATAACCTTGAACTCAGAAACTAAACAGATAAAAATTCCATCGACGTCTTATTATGCGGGCACGTACAGAAATATCACGGCAATTCTGGCCTTTTCTTCATCCAGGAAAGCGTCACCAAGTCTCAAGACTTCTTTATTGGGAGGGATCCTGCGTTGCGATGTTTGGCGTGGATGAGGCATCCAGAAGCAAGCGCACGCAGGAGGCAGTAATACTCCAACGCAAATTCACCAACCCACGACTGAATCACTGTGGTGAGGAATGGTCAAATAACCCTCACGTGCAGGGTTACTTATTTATTTAAAGGGCGCCACGATGGTGAGATGTTACCTTCCTCGCCTGGTATGCAGGAAGTTGGGGGTTCGATCCCCGTGGTCGCGTGGGGTCCTCGGGTTTTCCCCTCCAAATTTATAAACGTGCATTGAGATGATTTAGATTATTTTGGCTGCTATTAAATGCCCAAATGGTGGGCCACTTTGTTGAGCAATCATTTGTGGCCAGGTCGCTTCTGAAAAACAAGTTATTACCTCCGTGGGCTTTGCCTGGTAGGATGGGGATGATGGTTTAGTTTCATTTGTGTGTGTTTTGGTGATGTGTTTACTTTTCTTGTACTTTGCACTCCTGTGATGTTTATGTACTGTTTGTTGTTGTAGTAACGCTCTTACCCACGCCTACTGGACATCTGTGAAACAGAGCTTAATAGCTCATCGTATTCCTCCATGATATATAAATATTCAGATGCTGATGTGGAGACACTCTCCATGCTCAAGATCCTCATCCTCTCTTCTGGCCCGACCGATTCTCTTTTCTCGAGACTATATCCACATTCCTGTATGTATTACACTGATGTGCACATCACACCGCTTGCTGCTGTACTGCGTCTCGAGATTCATTTGTATTTGGACCCTCTATGAAACACAAACTGCGGAGATGCCTTCATCTAGCAGTGGACCGATCATCATCGTCATCATCATCATCGGCCACTATCGATCCTCTGACGGACGAAGGCTTCACACTCCCGAGTCCGCCACCATCTATCACGGTCCTGCAATGTAATCCGCGTAGCGCCTGCACACGAGTTGATATCATCGTTTCATCTGCTCCGGCGGGTCACCCCTCTCGGGACACGTTCCATTCCTGGTCTGCCACTGTCTCGGGTGTGGACCAATCAACGTCAAGGACAGTGCATATATTATCAGTTATGTTTTTTTTTTGCATTATGGCTGCAGGTAGTGTGGTCTATGCAAACATGACTCCTTGTAAAAAAAAAGGTGTCAGTTTTGTTGCCAGATAGAAGGGTAAAAAACCAATTATCATATTTTTTACTGGCAAATGAGGTTCCAATGGTGTAAATAATTATATGTTTTCATATCGCCTGTGCAAATTGATGGAGGTGCTTCACTTATTAAAAGGAGTATGCCTAACAATACAAATGCATACATTTTTATGAATAAAGTCAGACATTCATCTTCATGCAGGACATGATAGGAACCTCGCTTGCAACGATGAGACACCGCCACGAAATCAACATCATCCGTGGTGAAGCGAGCACTTAAACGTCAAAATCAATGGCAACGTGTGCCCAATCTCTCCAGATCTCAGAAGCCAAGAAAGACTTTCGGATGGAAAGTATTTTGGATTGGTAACCACACGTCCTACTTAGTGAGCAGTGCAGCAAAATCCACTGCCGTAATGTACATCGATCTATGCCTCTGCGACTCTACTCCACTCCTTCGCCAACCGATGCCGGCCAGCACGGTGAATTACGGTCAATTGACCCGCCACGACCTTAAAACGGCACGGGGGAGGATGTCTTCATCCGCAAAAAATTAACCCGTAAAAACAAAGTTTTTCACTATAAATCCTTTATATGCGTGGCGGCTAGAGTCCTCTCGTCCTCTGGCTTGAGATGGCTGCCACCTATGGGTCAGATGATTGCCTGCCACCATTAAGCAATTGGTAATTAAATATTTTTAAAAAATTCCTAAAAAGTGTAAAGTTATGGAAAAAAATTTTCACGAAAATAAATTGTCACGCACAACGAGTCTGTGTGCAAAATGTCAGCTCGATTGGATCACGGCAAGTGGGTTAAAAAACGACCGAAAGATTTGCACGGTCGTAAGCGCGCAAGCAAGCAAGTGAACTTAATATGAAGAATTTAAAAATTGAGCGACAACGCAGATTGTACGAGTACAGCAAAAAGCCCTCTTTGAATTCGCGGATTTTACGAGCGAAATCAAGATTTCTTCGCGACTTCAAATTTGTACGCCGGTTTAAAGTTCCGCGCCCCTTTTCCTTCGACTGCTCGCGATTCGGAAACGTCGCATCGTGGCAGAGGGGTGCTTGTGCTTGTGCGGTCCAGTAGTGGATTGTAGCCCGTGTACGCACCCAAGCAATTGTTCTCAGTTGTGATGAAGCTTTTTGCCGTTGGAAGTGCTCGCTGTCTTTGGTGCTATTTTTGTCTGTTTTATTTTGATCATGGGGTCTAAGCGTCGAGTGAGAGGAGGAAGTGAGAGTAAAAGTCAAAAAAAGGGATGACTTTAGCGCAAGATAAATAAAAAAATACTTCCACATTTACTGTATTTATTTAGGTTTTTATTTTCTTTATTCTATTTTGTTTCATTATTGTGTTTTTATCTATTTCTATCACTGTACAATTGACTCAAGTTAAAGCCTGTTCTTTGTGTGTACAGTACAGAATTCATGTTACGAACCATTTTAATTTTCTCACTTATGTTCAGTGGGACACGGAAACCCAAACTAACCCCCCCATTTCAACCATAAAAACAAAATATTCACATTCGCGAATTTTTTCAAGATCAAAACCCTCGCCGATGTCGAGGCCTTACCATATATATTGCGTGTACGCAGATTTTTGTTCGTTTTATCCGACGGGTTTGTCAACGCTGGCCTAATGTAGTGGCACGTACAGCCCCTTTCGTCAATTCACTGTTCGACGAGGGCTTCGCGATGATGTGTGGAACTATTTCATCAAACGTCATCACTGCTGGTCGAAGGGGTTTGTCAAAGCATTTCTGGAGTACAATTCAGCATATGCAAGACACCTATGACCGCAATAAATACTTGCGTCAGAGCCCTAGTTGCCGAAAAGAATGTTGAAATGAATGTTAACATATTGGGTAACTGCCTCCCTTAAAGTCTAAACAAAACGTATCCATGCAACCGGGGACATGTTACTGTCTCCATAAAAGACACGTGCATATACACACACACATACATTAATAATTCGTAATAATTTACAGTCGTTTATCAACCCACGACTATGTAAAGAATTATCCCAGGAAGTTACGGTGGTCAGGGTTGTTTGCTCATACATACGCCACGCTGGTCAGCGTGGGTTGATAGGTAAACATGGGGTGCCCAGAACTGGTTCAGGCATGGCTGAGAATCTAACTCGAGTCACTGGTTTCACAACGCTGTATGCTAACCACTGTCCCGTCACTCCCCCCACCAAAAACAATTATACGAAGATGTATTTCTACTGCCATGACCAACTGATGTGTGTTGAACGTCTTTCGCACCGTAAGTAATCGGAAGTGCGGGGGGGAATGAAAACAAACTCATTACAAAAAGCAGTTCTAAAGAAATTAGTTTTCAATGTAGATGATTTTAAAGTGCATCGTAGCTCCCAATAGCCTTCCTAATATCGGAAAAGAAGAGAGTTCCAGACGGCCGCAGAAGCGCATCTGAAAGCGCCGCGTGATGCGGTGACCGTTTATGTTTGATGGCTGACAAAGTGCTGTTAGTGAGCACCTATTATGATGATTGACGGGCATGGCCTGTGAGAATGAGATCAGGTCGGCATCAAATTCAGCAGTTGAGGCAAGCTCCTTCCATCGCTGCTATACACTGCATGTGCCTGATGATTGGTAAACATGCCCCACGTGCAGTGGAGAACAATAATTTTCAGATAGTTATTGCACACCTGTTAAACCCTTATCAGTGCCTACCATATTAGACCAATTCAGACCTTATTGACCACCCCGTACCCTGACAAATCTGAACGTTCATCCCACAAGTCCCATCACTAGGCAGAAACACAAACAAACAGACACATTTGTTTTGCCCGTATTGAAACAGATGTACGCCGTACGGACCTGAAAACTCAATTTCCCTGTACAAGAATACAGGTGAACCGTATGGGGTTGACAGGCATGAGATCGCGTGCGTGTGCGTTGTGAACAGCACTTGTCCACAACGGCCTACGAAAGGCTACAACGGAGGACCTTTGTCTTTTGTTCCTTTGATCGAGAAAGACGACTCGAATTGATCGCCCCTCTCTACGTCACTTGAGGTGTTTTTTTGGCAGTCATCCGACTTAGTGCAGCATTAATTCTCGATGTGAAGCTTTCGTGACTGCAAGGATTCATATTCTTAGGTTTTTTCGGTAAAGTCACGTAGGTAAAACATTAAAATTAATAAAAGTAAAATAAAATAAAAAATCACGACGTTTCGGAGGCAACACAAGCTTCCGTCTACAGGTGGAACCGTCACAGCCACGACAGCTGTATCAAGTAAATGAGAGATTGCAGGAGCTACCACTCCGTATATATAATGGTTGGAGAGGGGGGGGAAGCGGCAAGTACGGCACACTTTTTATTCATATGGTAAGGTGAGGCTTAAGAGGATGAGCCTTTGTTATGGAGAGGTACGGTTTGTGATTCAACCTGTGACAAGGAGAAAACAACTGAACATGGTAAACCTGTAATAGTTGTCTGTCAAATAAGATTGGCCAAATAAGTGTAGTTATTGCAGCATGCAATGACAATCTGTATTTGAATGGGTGCCTTTATGGCGAAATGTTAACTACCTCTGCCGGGATGCAGGAGGACACACGGGTTCTTTCGATCCCGACCCTGACGACTGTATATTTGAAATTTGCGTGCGTCTTTCTCTCCCTGTGGTCGCCTGGCTTTTTGCTCCTGGATCTCAGGTTTTTCCCCTCCACATTAAGAATCAACATGACGCGTTTAAGAGTATTTAGCTGCTTTAAATTTCCACACGATGAGCCACTTTGTTGAGCTATCATTTGTGGCCAGGTCGCTTCTTAAAAAGAGCTGTAGAGCTCAGTGGGCCTTACCTGGTTAAATGAAAAATAAGTCAGTAAATGAGAAAATAATAATACTCTTAGGTTTTTTCGGTAAAGTCACGTAAAAAAGAATAAGTAAATAATAAAATGTATAGAAATATTAATAGAAATAAAAATAAAATAATCAATCACGACGTTTCGGAGGCAACACAAGTCTCCATCATCAGCTAAAATTTACTGTATCAAGTGATTTTAGCTGTGACGGTCCCACCTGATGACGGAGACTTGTGTTGCCTCCGAAACGTCGTGATTTATTATTTTATTTTTATTTCTATTATTATTTCTGTACATCTTATTATTTATTTATTATTATTTTCCTTTACCTACGTGACTTTACCGAAAAAAACCTCAGAGTACGAATCCTTGCAGTCACGAAAGCTTCAAATCGAAAATAATAATAGTTAGAAAAGAGGTTATCTGGTAAACATGGAAAGACAAAGCAGTGGGTCATGAGAAACTAGAGTTTGGATTTCCCCAATTTAATAAAATGTATATTCTTAGGTTTTTTCGGTAAAAACCTAAGAATATGAATCCTTGCAGTCACGAAAGCTTCAAATCTAGAATTAATAAAATGTACATGAACACTCCTTTTGTCAATCCACCGCTGGGTGAGGGCCTGCCCATGCCGTGTGGGCTTTAGGGATTCTTTGACCGCACGTCACCATGCTGGTCAACGCGGGTTGGTGAAGGAAGGAAACATAACCGCAGAAGCATAGAAGTAGTAAAGAACAATTGATGTTACTGCACTGCCCAGCATGTTTATAACGGGTTGCCACCCAGATAAATACAATACAGCGCCGCTTATCCAACCATCACATATCTGCCCTGGCGAAGAAACCTTCACCCAGTGCAGTATTTAGAAACGCTATGACTGTCATTTTACATTGCTTCTAGATTTGAAGCTTTCGTGACTGCAATGATTCATATTCGTAGGTTTTTTCGGTAAAGTCACGTAGGTAAAACATCAAAATTAATGAAAATAAAATAAAATAAAACAAAAATCACGACGTTTCGGAGGCAACACAAGTCTCCGTCATCAGGTGGGACCGTCACAGCCGAATTAGCTGCATCAAGTGAGGCAATGATTCAAGATGTAATTCCTTATAAGCAAGTTGAAGGGGGGGAGGAGAGGGGGGGGGCTCATCAGAATGTGGTAGCCAATGAATGTAACGTATCGGGAGGGAGGGGGGCGGGGCTGTCTTTGAGCCCCGCCCCCCTCCCTCCCGATACGTTCCATTCATTTTTGTTCTATTTTATTTTCATTAATTTTGATGTTTTACCTACGTGACTTTACCGAAAAAACCTAAGAATATTTTACATTGCTGTTAACATATCCAAACTTTTCACATATATTTCACCTATACGAGATGAATAACACTGGTCAACACACTTTTTCTGGCATCAGGTATTCCATCGGTGTTAAGGTAAGTTTGGGGTGCTGATTCCAAATCTGGCATCAGTTTTTGTCTATCACATCAGGTTTTTGAGATATCAAATATTGCATTTTCAATAAAAACTGCAAAAGAAAAATATTAAATAAATATGGATACCTACATAAAATGATATTATAAACACACTATCCTAAAAATACAGCACCATATTTTAACACGAAAGCAGTCCCTGACTCGCAACAACTTGCAATCATAAGTGACAGAGTTAATTTCGGGTAAAATCAATAAAAATAGAGTATGCCGTTAGCATAAAAATGAGATGTGATAGAGCAAATCTGAGATCAGATTTGGAATCAGCACCCTGAAATTAGTCTAAAACAGCTGCAAAAGTCCAGGCCAGAAAAAAAATAATTTGTTGACCAGTGTAATATAATAATTACTTAATTACACAGGAAGCCATAATGTGGAATGTTGTGCTAAGAGCATTATCAATATCGTCACGATATTCTCACAAAAACGTAAGCATTACCGTCTGCACACGTGACAAGGGCTACTAACCGCAGCGATGTGAATCTCAATCGGCTGGAGCAGGCGTGGGAGCCGAGGCAAAAGATCAATACCCGCTCAGGTGAAGTGGACTTGTTGAGTAAAATACTGTGATTGCTCCGGACACATTTATTGATGTTTTGTTGTCGGCCTGCCCATATGTTTCAGTGAACGGGGATATTCTCATTAGTTAGAGAGAATGCTGTCACTGTACAACTGAAACAACTAAATCATCATCATCAGCCACCATCTATATACTGCTGGATGACAGCATCCTCACGTCTTTCTACAGTAATCCTTTATATCACACGAATTGTAATTGGTTGATTACAATAGCGCTATCGTTACGGTTAACTCACCTCGCTATCAATCTGGTGACCTGAATTAAGATTTCGGGCCACTGTTAACATTAACGGCGGGTGATGTATGAGCCTGTCCTGAAACCGGTGCTGGTCTCTTCCTACACCCCCTGCCCCCCCCCCCCCCTTTGCTTTCACAAACGTGGTGAAGTATACTACGGGAGCCTCATTTGCCAGTAAAAATATGATAATTGGTTTTTTACCCTTTTATCTGGCAACAAAACTAACACCTTTTTACAAGGAGTCATGTTTGCATAGACCGCAATCATAATACAAACAAAAGACATAACTCTGATAATGTGCACTGTCCTTGAAGTTGATTGGTCCACACCCGAGACAGCTTTCCTTAGAGCCTAGTCTCACATGGATTGGAGGAAAGCTGTCTCGGGTGTGGACCAATCAACTTCAAGGACAGTGCACATTATCAGAGTTATGTCTTTTGTTTGTATTATGACTGCAGGTTTTGCGGTCTATGCAAACATGACTCCTTGTAAAAAGGTGTCAGTTTTGTTGCCAGATAAAAAGGTAAAAAAACAATTATCGTGGTGAAATATAGTTAAACAACCCCCATAACTTGACGGGGCAAGGAGAGGGGGGCCTTCATCAAGCGGTGGATTGACAGAGGGCGAGATAATATTATTTATCTTTAAATGTATGCGTATATAAAGTACTTGTATTGGGGCAACAAAATGTAGAAGTTTAGTGGCAGTCCTAGTCTGTGAATTTCATTGCGTAATTTTCTTAGTCTAGTCGACAACAAGTCAACATGTAATCAAATACTGTTAGTTATAACAAAAAATGTGGGATGATAAGGGCAAAATGTAGAGCGAAGTCAACCAATCTTTTTATATTCACATATGTAGAGCCAATTTAACCGTGTGGTTTTCCTCTGTATATACTGCAGCCTCGAAAAACATGACTATGGTATCTTAAATTTAGATTTAAAGCTTTCGTGACTGCAGGGATTCATATTCTTGGTTCTTTCGGTAAAATCACATAGAAGGGACTTTACCGAAAGAACCAAGAAGATGAATCCCTGCAGTCACGAAAGCTTTAAATCGAAATTTAACATTACAATTTTGTCGAGGTTGACAAAATTGTATCGTGCGGGTCTCTCATCCCTCCAAGTGGTCCACCAATATATCTGTTTACAAGCAAATATTCTGATTCTGCCAACACACATCGCATCGAGATGAAAGAGGGGTTCAAGGTGTTCACACACCTTGGGTAGCCACTCCTGCGACACAGCAAACCGGCTCGCATTTCTCAGTCTGCCTAGATGTAGCAACAACAAAAAACTGCAGTGCATTATGATGAAAGTTTCAACACTACCCTGCAGATCCCGGTACGAATTGATACCCGCCACCCAAAAAACACACACAGGTGCCAATTCCGCAACCGTCGGTGGGCGAGTGAATGAGTGAGTGAGCTGGGTGGTTCATCTTCTTGGTTCTTTCGGTAAAGTCACGTAGAAGGGAAGTAATAAAATAATAAAAATAAAACATAATAAAATAATTCTCACGACGTTTCGGCCACAACGCAAGCAAGTCGTCCTCATTCTTCACCTGAGGACGGCTGCTTGCGTTGTGGCCGAAACGTCGTGAGAATTATTTTATTATGTTTTATTTTTATTATTTTATTACTTCCCTTCTACGTGACTTTACCGAAAGAACCAAGAAGATGAATCCCTGCAGTCACGAAAGCTTTAAATCGAAATTTTATGTTTTATTTTTATTATTTTATTATTTCCCTTCTACGTGACTTTACCGAAAGAACCAAGAAGATGAATCCCTGCAGTCACGAAAGCTTTAAATCGAAAAATGAGCTGGGTGGGTTTAGCCTTGCCACCTTTTTGCGCAAACCAATCGCAGACATTTCTCGGTCAACACCAGGTCCATCAAGAACGTGCAGTTGTAATGAAGTTCAACACAACACATTCCTGCGGAGGGAGCTGGTAGGAACGTTGGGTTGCTCGGTCAATGGCCAGGGTCAACGGCGGCGTGGTGTATTCCGCAAAAATGCCCGACTGTGAGGGCGGGCACAAGCCGGCGTGAGTAGGTTAAACATTGAGTTTTATAAGGGCACCACGGGATGACCAGCCCCTCCCCACCCAGCCCCTCCCCACCCTCCCCACCCAGCCCCTCCCCACCCAGCCCCTCCCTGTACGACGGACACAATAATCCCCTGTCAGCTGGTGTAACCAGGAGGTTCCTACCAGTATTAACACCAGATCTTAGTACAATTCAATTCCTGCCACCCAAACACAGTTGCACAAGTCCCAGACGCCCCGGGTCAAAACCCACACAGGTGGTGAACCCTGCACCTTAGCTGCGTTTGTTATGTGTCTGTTGAAGATCACTCCAACATTTTCTGTTTAACAAACAACTCGTGTATATAAAGAATACATTGCCAGCAATTCAGCGCTGCAGTTCAAGGCAACGTTTGGTCAAATAACCACACACTGTGTGAAAAAAGCCTTATCCAATCTCGATTTGAAGTTTTCGTGACTGCAGGGATCCATACTCTTTGGTTCCTTATCCAGTGGTGGAAAAAATAAGTCAAGACGCTATCTCTTTCACAGATCTGTCACTCCATATTTAAAAAAAACAGCATTTTTTTACTTTCGGTCAACTGCAAGGCCTACTGGGAATGAAATATTTCAGCAGAACTGGGTTCAATACAAACTCTGGACAGGTTTTAACATATGTCTCATCAGCAGGACCCGCGTCTTAATGAGAGAGTCCTTGCCTATATAACATCTGCTCGGTCAACAAGATTGGTTCAAGCAAGCCCGACTGCTGATCACAGTCCTGCCCTGAAATATATTTCTATACACGACTGAACATCGTGTCCATGGTTACCATAATAAACAGATAAGGCTTAGACTGGCCTGCACCTACTTAAATAAAGAACGCTGATCAGTATACAAAACACAAATCGGTCTTCCTTGTAAACGGACACATTGTCTCACAATGCCATCCCACCTGCTTAAATATAGAGTTCGCGATGGTCTACACTGCACTACGCTCAGGAACCGTCAATAACTGTATCGACAACACAGTAAATACACAGCGGCGGTGGTGAATCGCTCGCTCACCGCCTCTACGAACCTGACAATTGTACCAACTCGCACTGCCCATAGGCCGGTCAAAGTAATGGTCAAACAACCGTCACGATCGACACAGCAAGGGGCGGCCCCTTCATCCCGTCTTGGGACAAACAAAAAAAATACTCGGGCTAAATCTGTGAATGGAGATCTTTATATATAGCTCATCGTATGCCTCCAGTATGAATATTCCGATTTTGATAAAGGGCTGAAAAATCAAGTCACGCTGGTCAGATTATGAAAAATAAAAATAGGGTTGTATCCTTTCTGGCAAACACCAAATATTATACACATCGATACTGGCAAAAAAAAAGGTCCCCTGAAATACTGTACAGACTGCTATGTATAACATTTGTGTGTTATAGCCAGGGCTTAATGCGTCACTTAAAACATTACGGCGAGGGATGGCTCTCAATCTTTTTGTATGTTTATATGCTTTATGTTAACATGCTGTATGTTTATATGCTGAACGTCTTTCGCACCGTACTGAGCCAACCGTGCGAATCAGGTGTGCTGGGAGGGGGGACAATTTAGACCACCTGTAATATTACACGACAACAGCTCTCTTAACTATAAATACACAATTGTAACACTATATACACACACACACAACTATAAACCAGGACACTTCCAATGGCTCAAATCTTCTCCCGTTTCAGGGGCAATGTCCCCCGCTGGCTCCAGCTGGTTGAACGTAACACGGCGCGATGCGCGCCGACCATGTCCCTGCGCCGACGGACGAGACTGGCAACGCAAACGGCAGGCGAGACGAGGCCGCGTCCGAGAGGCGAGGGCACCGCCGAAGGAGAGACGGAGCCGAGAAATCGGCTCGCGCGACATAGTAGGGAGGGCTTTCAGCCAGCGGCGAATAGGCAACGGCAAAAACACACGCACACACCTGGGTGGAACACTCAGTTCCTACCACGCTGCAATTGATATAATTCAAGGGTTGAAATGATGATCCAGTAATCACCAATTCACTCCCTCACCGGTGGTGAGTTGCTTCCCGACCACTGTTTGTATCGCTCCTCGCGTAATTACTGTCGTTCCCACCCTTGTTGAGGACTTGGTGGACTTTGTATTTTCATAACTGGGTTCAAACACCAAACACTGCAGGACAAAACACACTCACACTCTCACCCACCCACTCACCACACGAAAACTCACTCACCCACCACACTGCAGGATAAAACACTCACTCACCCACTCACCACACTGCTGAACAAAAACTCACTCACCCACCACACTGCAGGACAAAATACTCACTCACCACACTGCTGAACAAAAACTCACTCACTCACCACACTGCAGGATGAAACACTCACTCACCCACTCACCACACTGCTGAACAAAAACTCACTCACCCACCACACTGCAGTACAAAACACTCACTCACCACACTGCTGAACAAAAACTCACCCACTCACCACACTGCAGGATAAAACACTCACCCACTCACCACACTGCTGAACAAAAACTCACTCACCCACCACACTGCAGGATAAAACACTCACTCACCCACTCACCACACTGCTGAACAAAAACTCACTCACTCACCACACTGCAGGACAAAACACTCACTCACCACACTGCTGAACAAAAACTCACTCACTCACCACACTGCAGGATGAAACACACTCACACTCTCACCCACCCACTCACCACACAAAACTCACTCACCCACCACACTGCAGGATAAAACACTCACTCACTCACCACACTCCTGAACAAAAACTCACTCACTCACCACACTGCAGGATGAAACACTCACCCACCCACTCACCACACTCCTGAACAAAAACTCACTCACCCACCACACTGCAGGATAAAACACTCACTCACCCACTCACCACACTGCTGAACATAAACTCACTCACCCACCACACTGTAGGATAAAACACTCACTCACCACACTGCTGAACAAAAACTCACTCAATCACTCACCACACTGCAGGATGAAACACTCACTCACCCACTCACCACACTGCTGAACAAAAACTCACCCACCCACCACACTGCTGAACAGAAACTCACTCACCCACCACACTGCAGGTCACACCAATAATCTCTCTGCTGTTTCCCGATCACCTGCGGACTTGGTGAACCTGACAGACTATTTATTTTGTCTTTTCATAACTGGGTTCAAACACCACACCACACTACAAAACACTCACTCGCTCACCCATCGACACTGCTGAACAAAACACACACCCACACACTTACCAGTTTAACACGTAGGATTTCAAGAAGACCAATATCCGTAAGGTGTTTTTTGGGTTAGATTGCGTAACCGTGTTGTTAAACCCCCCACCACCCGACACAGCAAATTATTGAGGATTGTCACGTGAACAAAACATGCCAATTCGTTACTAGTACAGCACACTGGTGTGTTGGAGAGTAAATCCACAACATTAACAAACTAGTAAACACCGGTGTACGAATTGGCAAGTTTTGTTTACGTAAGAAACCTTACTAGTTGGCTGTGTCGGGTGGTGGCGGATTTAAAGACACATTTATATATTCACGCGATCTAACCCAAACAAAAACCTCTGTTACCCACTCACGACACTGCAGGTCCATAACAACTCATCTTTCTTCTTCCTCCTCCTCCATAGCACTACTCAACTTTGGAATTCCCCTCCCATGATCTATTTTCCCACGCTCTTATAATAACTATGGCTCAATTCGAGAAACGCGTTCACGCTCATGTCTATTTACAACTTTCAGAGTGCAGTTTGTTTCGCCTGCCCCCCCCTCCTTGACCAAGTGTTTAAAAGAAAGCAAAGAAGAGTTCGTAACTTAAACACACGCTATCCATGTTTTTCAAGAAATTAAGATTTTACATAATCCCTGCCCGAATTGGCCCTGACCTAGTTAAGAAGCACGGCTGTGATGTCGAAAGCTATACATAAATCAGTACATGCTATAAATACATCAGATTTCCATCCCAATTGGCTCTCACCCGATGAAATGACACTGCAAAGTATTCCCTACTGTATGTAAATGAGCGCACTTAACCAATGCATCCATGAATTAAAAATTATAGACTTTCTCAATTGCAACCCGCTTGCTTCAACAAAAGTGTGCTTTCAAGTCATTGAGGACACTCTTACAGATCGGCACGTCTCAATTTGCTTTCAACTGGTACACACGCGGCATTAAAATATTGTTGAACATGAGCAAACCCACCATTGTTTTTGACCATACTTCTCCAGGCCGGTCAGTAGTGTGGGGTTGATGAAGGGGAGGCCCACGATTGGCCTCAGACATCGCGTGCCAACGATCTGATCATATTGCCCTGATCATACCCTGGTCATTGCCGGTTGATCAGTGTGGGTTGGTTGCAGAGGTCGCAAACGGGTTTTGATTCCTTACCCGTACCCGGCCGCACCAGGGTCGCAAATGGGTACCCGTACCCGGCCGGGTACGGGTAGCCGGGTATCGGGTAGGGTACGGGTATCGGGTACCCGGTTGCGACCTCTGGTTGGTTGAGGTCAGGGGTCGGCAACCCACGGCTCCAGAGCTGCAAGCGGCTCTATAAGTGACCGTTTCATCACGATATTTATGACGGAACCACCACCACTGTCTCGTATTCACCACACAGTGCATTGCGGCACTTTGAAATATTGAAGGGGGGATTTTTTTTTTTTACCAATTTCGAAAAAAATTAGCTCCTCTTGTTACTTCACTTTGCCAACCCCTGATTTAGGTGATGAGCATACACCCTGGAGCATCGAAGTGCAGTACAACAGTTGAGTTTGCGGCACTGCTCTGCTTAAAATGTACAGTAGTGTGTCCGTACTTCCGCTGTTAAGAGAGTCACTGTGTCAATTGTCACCCACCTTGTTGTTAAATAACGGACATGAATACACTGCACATTACTGCATCGTTTATAAATTCAGTATACTTCATAACCGCCATCGCTTCTACGCGACTCCCTTTTTAAATTGGTAAAATAAAGTTCAAACGTTTATGCTACTTATTTGATGTTATAAATCCATCACAGTTAATTCCCGATCAGCCATAATCAATCCACAGCTGATTGAAGGCCTCCGAAAGGCTTGCTTTAGCAACAATCCATCTAGCATGGCACCAGCACACAAAATTATTTCATCACTAATCTCTGTCGTGGACTCAACTACTAGATATTTTTATCTTAGCAGGTAAAGGAGCACGGAGCTACATTGCTCTTTTTCAGAAGCAACCTGGCCACAAGTAACAGCTCAATGAAGTGGCTTATCTCGTGGAAATTTATAGCAGCCAAATAGTCTTAAACACACGTGGATTCCAAATGTGGAGGGCAAAGTCAGAGGACCCGGAGAAAAATCCACTCCACCACGGGGAGAGACACGCAAACTCCAAATCTACAGCAGGCGTCAGGGGTAGGAATCGAACCAATGACCTCCTGTATACCAGGCGAGGTAATCAACATCTCGCCACCGCGGCGAGAAAATCTTTTCAGCGGTGTTTCTCCCTCCTCCGGCTGTAATTCCATCGTTAGTCTCGACCACCCGTCTAAAATCCCTTCCAGAGACGCGTCGAGTCCAAGCCCAATTTACCTTTCTTCAAAGTCAATATCATGTCTCTCACCTCTCGTGCATGTTCTCCAATCTATGTGGCCCGTACGGAGCAGGAACCGTGGACGCAAAGGAAATTGAACAAAAGCTGAATTAGCACACAAAGACGCATTGCGAAAATGCACGGCTGTTAACTGCCACCAAGACGGAATTGGCTAAACAAAGAACGAAATTTCACTTAGCAATTTAACGTTTTAACACACATCCTGAATGTCCTCCCTCATTATTTGGCAACGTACAGGACGCAAATGCACTGTTCTCTGCGATTATGTACAATCCAATCGTCACAACTCCACCCACCCACACACCACCCCCCCTTGCCAAAGGTTCAATAAAGGACACTGACGCACTGTAAATCAGTAACGTTACAAACTTCCATTGCTAAGTGGTTAAATAAAGTACAATGATCGAGGTGCATTGTGCCGTCCATATATAATGTTACATATACTCCATTACTAAATGGTGAAATCATCTTAATACACTACTACACTATGGCTCTGTGCAATCCAATAGTTGCGTATCGTCTTGCTAAATGGTTAAATAAAGGGCACTTTACAAACCGCTGTTTGTGCACTCTGCCACACTGTATGCAATGTATAAGCCATTGCTGTTGCATACCAACCCTTGCTAAACGGTTAAATATTGTAAAGGAATTCATCTTCTTGGTTCTTTCGGTCAAGTCACGTAGAAGGGAAATAATAAAAAAACATAATAAAATACAATTCTCACGACGTTTCGGCCACAACGCAAGCAGCCGTCCTCAGGTGAAGAACAGGTCTGTCGGAAAGACAGCGTTTGAATGGCCGAAACGTTGTGAGAATTGTATTTTATTATGTTTAATTTTTTTTTATTATTTCCCTTCTAGGTGACTTTACCGAAAGAACCAAGAAGATGAATCCCTGCAGTCACGAAAGCTTTAAATCGAAATTGTGAAGGAAATTACTACACTCTAACTACGCTACGCATACAAACAGCTTTAACATCTTACACGCGCAACCTACAACCACAATGGTGAAAAAGCCATCAAAGGCCATGTTCAATCTGCTGCTGGATGAAGACCTCCCCTCCACACCCCCAAGGCGCTGGCCACCTTTCGGGATTCTGATCATCCTGAGATGTTTCAGAGTAATTTGGCTGCTGCTATAAATTTCCACACACAATAAGCCACTTTTCGTTGGGCTATCATTTGCGGCAAGGTCGCTTCTGAAAAAGAAGCCAATAAGCTCAGTGAGGCCCTTACCTGGAAAAATATTTTTTTTAAATGTGTATTTGTATTGATTTCACTTTCCTATACCCTGCACTCCATTCGTGTCTTCGTATTGTTTTGTTCATGGGTGGAAAAAACCCGATTTTTCCAGCGGCAGGCACCGGGTTTTTTCTTTAATACAATTAAACCCGATTTCGGGGAATTAAAACCTGGTTTAATGAATACGAAACGCTGATCCAAGGCTTAGGCTGCTTCCTCGTCGGTGCTGCTATGGTACTCGGGGGGGCCGTCGGGCACGGGGTAGTCGTAGAATGCGGCGGGAGGTTGGTCTTGATGAACACGAGCTTCTCCTCCACAATCGTGGGCGCCAGTGAGTTCCTGAGCTTGGAATGGATGAAGCCCATCGTTGAGAAGTGCGGTTCTGCAATTAGAACCAATTAAACCGGATTTCTCCCAATCTCAGATGATCGGGTTTAATATAAGAAGACAATTAAACCCGATTGTAAAAAACCCGACTGTGCCACCCTTGGTTTTGTTGTTGTTACACTCTGACCCCGTGCCCCTACTGGCAATCTGTGAAAAAGAGCTTATTAGCTCATAGGATTCCTCCAATAGAAATATTTCTCATTCTGAAGCAATGGATCAGCCTGGCATCGCAGCCGTACACGAGAAGATTCCACGGTTCCATCTCCTCTCGGACACTCGCTCTCAATCGTCTTCCCACCCAGTCAAGGGGACTCGTCTGACAGAACCCAGTCCTGTTACTTGATCAAGCATGTACACGTCTTCTTGGTTCTTTCGGTAAAGTCACGTAGAAGGGAAATAACAAAATAATAAAAATAAAACATAATAAAATAATTCTCACGACGTTTCGGCCACAACGCAAGCAGCCATCCTCAGGTGAAGAATAGGTCTGTCGGAAAGACAGTGTCGGAAAGACAGTGTCTGAATGAAAGACAGTGTCTGAATGAAAGACAGTGTCTGAATGAGACACTGTCTTTCCGACAGACCTGTTCTTCACCTGAGGACGGCTGCTTGCGTTGTGGCCGAAACGTCGTGAGAATTGTATTTTATTATGTTTTATTTGTATTATTTTATTATTTCCCTTCTACGTGACTTTACCGAAAGAACCAAGAAGATGAATCCCTGCAGTCACGAAAGCTTTAAATCGAAATTTAAGCACGTACGTGTTTGCTGCACCTGAACCAGACGAATGTTGGGTTGTGGATTCAAGTGGTCAATCGCGTAACCTTCATCCAGCAGTGGATGAATCGCCGCTTGCGAGGACGACGATGGCGACACCCAAGCAGCGGATTGATCAGGACTGGTAATGACGACATCCAAAAGTGGATTGATCATACTCTTAGGTTTTTTCGGTAAAGTCACGTCGGTAAAAAAGAATAATAATAAAATAAAATAATAAATGAAAATAACTAAATTAAATCACTATCCCTAGACATAGCCGATCATGTAATGATGATTTAACCAAGTCACTGCTGATAAGACGTATTACCGGAACAAATGAAAGTGCCCAGGCTAGTAAGAAGCAACGTTCTGCTATCTTTGCCCAGCACCCTGTAAATCCATTCGTCGCAAAATGTATTTTTGTTTCTCTTCCTGCGGAAGACCAAAAGGCGCAATATTTGGCCTACTCTTCCACGCTGGTTCCAGCTGCCGCCGGCCGTGGGAGGAGGCGTTATTACACCTCCCAGAACAACACTGCGAGTTTAGTTGTTGCCACTGGCCATTAACACTCCCCCCTCCTGCTGCGTGGTTGTTTTAATTTTTTTCATTTACAGTATTTGGTATCGCCCTGTGAGCCATTCGGCTCTTGAATCGGGTGCAACCACAACAAACAAAAACATGAACAAGAAACATCTTAAATTTCGATTTAAAGCTTTCGTGACTGCAGGGATTCATCTTCTTGGTTCTTTCGGTAAAGTCACGTAGAAGAAAAATAATAAAATAATAAAAATAAAACATAATAAAATAATTCTCACGACGTTTCGGCCACAACGCAAGCAGCCATGCTCAGCAGGTGAAGACCAGGTCTGTCGGGGAGACAGCGTCTGAATGAATTCATTCATTCGCTGTCTCCCCGACAGACCTGGTCTTCACCTGAGGACGGCTGCTTGCGTTGTGGCCGAAACGTCGTGAGAATTATTTTGTTATAATTTGTATTATTTTATTATTTCCCTTCTACGTGACTTTACCGAAAGAACCAAGAAGAAGAAACATCTTAAAGTGACTACGCGCAAACATACACAACCATACATAACCCGCACCACCCCCCCAAACATATGAGCACTCCTCCCACGTGTGGTTAACAACAACAATTAATAATGCTGGACCCACGATGGGGGTGCAGGTTTTCTGGATTTGAAGCTTTCGTGACTGCAAGGATTCATACTCTTAGTTTTTTCGGTAAAGTCACGTGGGTAAAACATGAAATTAAAATTAATAAAAAATAAAATAATAATAAATCACGACGTTTTTCCGGTAAAGTCACGTAGGTAAAAAATGAAATT
>NC_136165.1:3591271-3631799 GCF_965212315.1 Lampetra planeri
GAACCCAGAAGATGAATCCCTGCAGTCACGAAAGCTTTAAATCGAAATAAAAATAGTAGTTGGCAGTAGCCACATTTCACACACACCACACGTGGTCCTGCCTACCGACCTTCATCCAGCAGTGGATTGGGCATGACTGAACGTTATGTACTCTATAGCCTATAGCTTCTAGGACTCCTAGAGTACATTGTATTGGGCTGTATTCAACGTTTTGCTCCCACCCTCCCCGTTCTACAATCTCAACAAAGCCCTCCGTATGCAGTGAAAAAACGGATTAAGAGTGCTCAAACTCGTGATCTCAGCTGACTTGCGTCACGCGTGCCACCACCACCACACCACCACCAAACCTCCTGCTGCTGCTGTTTCACTGCTTCTCCGTCTTGTGCTTTGCAATTCTTTCCATTGCACGCAGTTTCACACGCACAAGAAAGATCAGGGATCTATATTCGCTCACCGCCACCCACCACCCAACCACCACCACCACCCCCATAGACTTTTGTGGTGCCTTTTGCTGCCTGTCACAGTGAAAATTCGTTCGGTGTCCGGCACGCACCCGAAAAAGAATCAAGGAGTGACAAGAGTGGAAGAGGAACAATACTTATTATAATAAGGCGATTTTGTGCTGCTATTTTTTTTTGCTTTGTCTTAAGAGTTTGATTGTCATCGTCATCTCTGCTCGGTAGGTACGTTATACAACCACAGAAGTCGAATTTTATATTAATATTGTGTGTGTGTGTGTGTATACGTTGATGCATTTATAGATAGTCTATTCCATTTTGTTGGGAGAAATTCGTGTTCGATCATTTGTATATATTGATTTTTCGGAGCCTCTTACATGCCACCATTCTCAACAGAGCTCGTTACATCTTTTCTGTGCACCACTCGACGTTTGTAAGACGTGGGAGCCATCTCTTTCACCGCGCTCATTAACCCGTGCGAGAAGAATCGAAGATGGACGTTACGCATACGTGGGATATCTATGAATGGATCGGCCTGAATATAAATGATTTTGGTTCAACGGTATCTTGGCAACTTTCGTCGATCTATGTTCCCATTATGCATGGCCTTGCGAGGTGTGCTCTGTTACGGAGTCTATTTCATGCACTCACTTCTGCTTGAGGTGTGTGTATAGCGTTCGTTGAAAGTTTCATTTTTGTGATGCGGATCGGTCTATGCCGTACATTTTGATCCATTTAAAGATCCTCAGAATAGAATTCCGATTACTTTGTCAACAGGCGAGCTGGTTTGGTTTTTGGTTTATTTTGGCGCAGGTTAAAAAAACCCATTGTGCAGTATATCCTACACACAATAGAGTCAGTAGTATCTACATTCATTTATATGAAGACAAGTCCTGATATTGTGGCCAAGGTTTAGCAAATTGTTGTTTTTATTTACATAGCATAGCCATTATATTTTTATAGCAATTTATTGGGGGGGACATTTTGAGCATATTTGAGGATGTGTCCCCCCCCCCCCGCCCCAATAAATATTATCATATATGGGGGGGGGGGGATAGAGGACATCAGTGGGGGCGATGGGCAAAGCACCGATAAGCCCTCTGAAGGATCTAGAATAAGGCCCCCGACATTCTAGTATTTACAAATGATTAAAAAGGAACAGCATTTCAAATCACTGCGCATTGTTCTATTTTGATGCAATGTGTTGTGTAGTTTGTACTGTACTACACATACAGTTGTTTCGTTCTTGTCGACGCCTTGCTGAAGGCTTTAATTCAGCAGTGGATAGATCGTGGCTGCTGCTGATGATGGTGCAGCCAATAAACACATTCCTGCGGAGGGAGCTGGTAGGAACGTTGGGTTGCTCGGTCAATGGCCAGGGTCAACGGCGGCGTGGTGTATTCCGCAAATATGGCCGACTGTGAGGGCGGGCACAAGCCGGCGTGAGTAGGTTAAACGTTGAGTTTTATAAGGGCACCACGGGGTGACCAGCCCCTCCCCACCCAGCCCTCACCCTCCGCACCCAGTCCCTCCCCACCCAGCCCCTCCCACCCCCCACCCAGCCCCACCCTCCCCACCCAGCCCCTCCCCACCCTCCCCACCCAGCCCCTCCCCACCCTCCCCTCCCCACCCAGCCCCACCCTCCCCACCCAGCCCCTCCCTCACCTCCCCACCCAGCCCCTCCCCACCCTCCCCTTCGCACCCAGCCCCTCCCCACCCTCCCCTTCGCATTCAGCCCCTCCCCACCCTCTCCTCCCCACCCAGCCCCTCCCTGCACGACGGACGGACGGACACAATAATCCCCTGTGGGCTGGTGTAACCAGGAGGTTCCTGCCAGTATTAACCCCGGTGTGTACGAGTCATGGTGAAGTATGGTCACGGATGGGTTTAATGCTGCGCTCATGTTGCACATGCCGTCTTCTAAGGACTGTCAGACGCTCCCCCAATTTTTGTCTTCAAATACAGAAGGGGGGGGGCGGGGAGGTGGGTAAAAATGCGAATTAAAATCCAGAATATATGGATTCCTGAGTTCGGTAAGTGAAATTAAAAATACAGGAATGCATGCATTGCATTTTCGGAATGTGCGTGGTCACCTTTAAAGAGATTAACATCTTCCAAAAATGTGAAACGAGAGACATTAATCTTCAATTTAATTTTCCCACATACAAGCAATGCAGCACAATTTGTTTTCCCCCGTGATGCTTTTGATGGTAGGCTGTGTAGTTTCGCGTCCTCACCTCCCTCCTGCGCGTCTCATAATACCTAACGATGATGTCCAGCCCTATTAAATGACGTCACGCACCTAGGGGGAGTGGGGTCAGACATTTGTGACGATGTGTGACGAGGGGGGGGGGGGGTTGATTGAGACATGTGACGTCACATCAAAATGCGCAACTTTAAATAAATATAGAATTGTTATAACAACACTAATTGTTATAACAACACTTCTACAACATCAGAGTTTTAAGCGATTTGAAGCATTTTTTATTTTCAAAATGGAAATATGTTTTTGGGGGGGGGGGGGGGGGGCAGAGCTTTGTGACGTCATATTTTAGGGGGGGTCTGACTTTTTGTGACGCTTTGTGACGAGGTGGGGGGGGGGGGGTCAAAAATCGTCCAAAATCGCGTGACGTCATTTATGGACGGCCCCATAAGTGACCCCAGTTGCTCAGAGGTCAGACCACTGAGCTGGCACGGCTGAGGTTCTCAGGCGCAGTGAGTCGATGGCTTCTCAGCTCAGTCACAGAGGAATTCGCGAAAACCCGTGACGTGAAATCTGTGTTTGCTCTTTCTTTGGCCAAATTCCAGCCGTGAGAATGGACACATTCCTGCGGAGGGAGCTGGTAGGAACGTTGGGTTGCTCGGTCAATGGCCAGGGTCAACGGCGGCGTGGTGTATTCCGCAAATATGGCCAACTGTGAGGGCGGGCACAAGCCGGCGTGAGTAGGTTAAACGTTGAGTTTTATAAGGGCACCACGGGGTGACCAGCCCCTCCCCACCCAGCCCCACCCCTTCCACCCCCCACCTAGCCCCACCCTCCCCACCCAGCCCCTCCCCTCCCCACCCAGCCCCTCCCCACCCTCCCCACCCAGCCCCTCCCTGCACGACGGACACAATAATCCCCTGTGGGCTGGTGGAACCAGGTGGTTCCTACCAGTATAATCGGGTGATGCCAATGCGTCAGATCTCCGAAGCTAAGCAGAGTTGAATTTGGACGGTGCTTGGATGGGCTACGTTGTCGTCTTCACTAACATGCACTGGGTAGTGTGGTGAAGTATGGTCAAACAGCCCCCACGACCCGCACATGGCATGGGAGTCGCCAGCAGCTCAAACACCGAGTTTATGTATAATTTATTTAAGGGGTGCCACGTGGCGAGATGTTTACTACCTCGCCTGGAATGCAGGAGATCGTGGGTTCGATCCCGACCCTGATGCCTGTATGTTAGGAGTTTGCGTGTTCTTCCCGTGTTCTTCCCGTGGTCGCGTGGATTTCTTCTCTGAATCCTCCAGTTTTATTCCCCTCCACGTTTAGAAACATGCGTTTATAGTATATGGCACCGCAAAATTTCCACGTGTTAAGCCACTTCATTGAGCTATCATTTGTGGTCAGGCCCCTGCTAAAGAAGAAGCTAATAATCTCAGTGGATTCATACTCTTTGTTTTTTCTCTGTAAAGTCGCGTAGGTAAAAAATAAAATAAAATAAATGAAAACAACTCAATTAAATCACGACGTTTCGGGCGCAACACAAGCGCCCTTTTCCAGGTGGGGACAACGTAGCGAAAGCACAACCGCTTAAGTGACTTTACCGAAAAAACCCACAGAGTATGAATCCTTGCAGTCACGAAAGCTTCAAATCTAGAAGCTCAATGAGCTTTACCTGGTGAAATAAAAAATAGTTTCGTTTCAGTTGTACATTTTTGTGTGATGATTTGCATACATTTTCCTATAATTTTCACTCCTATCGTGTTTGTTTGCTGTTGTAACGTTTTGACCTCATGCCCTTGCTGGACATCTGTGAGCTTTGTCGCTCATCGGATTCATCCTGCAGTACGAATACATCCGATTCTGTGCGTGACTATTGCTGCTTGCGCGTCGTACGTGGCGTGGCTGCGCGTGCTTCGTGTGTGGCAGGGAAGAGAGGAGGAGTGGGTGGGGAGCAGCCTTCTCCGACAAGCTGACATGGACCCAAGT
The DNA here is from genome assembly GCF_965212315.1 of Lampetra planeri. NCBI lineage: Eukaryota > Metazoa > Chordata > Hyperoartia > Petromyzontiformes > Petromyzontidae > Lampetra > Lampetra planeri. The sequence goes on from NC_136165.1 coordinate 3,595,922, forward strand.
CTTGGCAGCAGTGCTGCTCGCTGCATCTTGGGGGCCTCGTCAACGCTTCTGTTGCTGCTCCGTCTGGACTACGCCGTGGGGCACGAGGCTGAGACGGGAGCCCACCACTCCAACCACATGCGTGTTAGACGAGATGATGAAACGGGTAATGCCCTTAGTTGTTTCGGTAAAGTCACGTAGGTAAAAAAATGAAATAAAAATTAATAAAAATAAAACACTCGATGCAGCAAATCTGGTTGTGACGGTCCCACCTGATGACGGATACTTGTGTTGCCTCCGAAACGTCGTGATTTTTTGTTTTTTATTGTTTTATTTTTTATTAATTTTTATTTCATTTTTTACCTACGTGACTTTACCGAAAGACCTAAGAGTATGAATCCTTGCAGTCACGAAAGTTTCAAATCTAAAATGGGTAATAGTCATACTAATTTCGTATGTACCGTAGAAGCCCTCTTAACGACGGTCATTTGTTCCACGAAATTTGGTCGTTAAGTGATTTGGTCGTTAAGCGAGTATAGGGAATACACGTCGAAGGCGTAACATAGTACTGGTAGGAACCTCCTGGTTACGCCAGCCCACAGGGGATTATTGTGTCCGTCGTGCAGGGAGATGCTTTATCCGGCACTGTACACAGTGCTTCTATACACCCACGTCAAAGCAGCTCACCTTCACCAATCTGCTGAGTAAAACTTGGGTAAAAGTGTAAAGTAACCACTGCGCTGTTATACATCGTATCGTAGAATCATACCGATGCGTTACTGTGTAATGAGAGAACGTTCGCGCAGCGGTTAGGGGGAGTGATGAGACTCTGCTTTGGGACGTGGGAGATTTGACGAGCGGCTGTCCAGCATTTACGTGCTGCTGATTTTGGGAGCGACATCCTCGGCTTACACCCAACACTTCTCTTCGCCCCACCACAACCTCCGGCCATATAAGCCAGGGACTCCCCCAGCCGTATATTAAACACATCCCCCACCGCCGCCCGCCGCCTCTTCTTCCTCGCCACGACGTTTTAACAACAAAAATTACGAATCTTCTACCAACGCGATTTTTCTATGTACAACGAAACAACGAATTCTCTCATCCACGCCTCCAACGGATTGTCTACCACCCTCTCCCACCGCCTCCCATCAATCAGGACGTGTCAGATTCACGGTCCTGGCGGGATATTGTTTTGTTGTTGTTGTTGTCACCCAACGTTCTACTCCGGGCCTTTGTTTCTTGTGTACAGAAAAAAAATCTCATAAAAAAACGAGAGATTACTACACACTGTGAATAGGTGAACTCAACCGCAGGGAGGGAGAGGGTGGGGGCATCGACCATAATAATCCATCCAGTGGATAAAAAGGAGGAGGAGGATCGGGCGAAAAGGGTCGCGGATAACTTCGGCCGTGAAGAAAACAACAAAAAGAAAAGACGAAAGGGATTTCCGATGCGTGTGACGACCACGGAGGGCAGAGGGAGATGCCCGGCTCGGGACGTCGCCTGGGACTGGAAGATATCCGCACCTTTTTGGTTCTTTCGGTAAAGTCACATAGAATGGAAATAATAAAATAATAAAAATAAAACCTAATAAAATAATTCTCACGACGTTTCGGCCACAACGCAAGCAGCCGTCCTCAGGTGAAGAACAGGTCTGTCGGGAAAGACAGCGTCTTCATCTGAGGACGGTTGCTTGCGTTGTGGCCGAAACGTCGTGAGAATTATTTTATTATGTTTTATTTGTATTATTTTATTATTTCCCTTCTACGTGACTTTACCGAAAGAACCAAGAAAATGAATCCCTGCAAGTCACGAAAGCTTTAAATCGAAAGATATCCGCACCCCCTCGAAATCGAGTGGCTGGGATTGGGTCGAAAAATTCTCGAACGGAGATGAGCAGCAGTAGCAGCAGCAGCAGCTACGAACACCATCAGGAATGAATGATGATGATGATTTTGACTGAAAACTTTCGTGACTGCAGGAATTCATATTATTTGGTTCTTTCGGTGAAGTCACGTGGATAGAAATAATACAAATAAAGTGAATAAAAATATCACGACGTTTCGATCGCAACACAAGCGAATTGTTTTTATAAAGGTTTGCCTTTAGAGGCTAACCCCCCTTTTCCTGATGACGACCGCTTGTGTTGCGATCGAAACGTCGTGATATTTTTCTCATTTTTTAATTCACTTTATTTCCATTTTAGTTATTTTATTGCTATCATTTTTTCTACCTACGTGACTTTACCGAAAGCAACCAAAGAATTTGAATGGTGACGCCGCTGCCGTCGACGATAAGTGGCTACGTGCTGGGGGTGATCGTCACGATGTCCGTCGCGCAGGAAACGACACGGGGTGCGTGGGACCTGCTTCGGACGAGTTCCCCCCTGGCTTCTTCACTCCGGAGGAGCAGCGTGAGGGCGGTGTCCTCATCTACATCATCATCGCCCTCTACCTCCTCCTCGCCATCGCCATCGTGTGTGACTATTACTTCCTGCCCTCGCTCGAGCTCATCAGCGATCGTGAGTCGGCGCGGCTGCGGAGAATACGCGGATCTAGAGGGTTGTTAGGGTGGCGAAGGGGGTAGGGGAAAGGTTTGGGGGGGGGTGGGAGATTGGTTAAAAAAGTAACCTGTAAAAACTAAGTTTTTCACTATAAATCCTTTATATGCGTGGCATCGGTTTTATTTTATTATTCATTTCCGTTTTTCTTGAGTAAGAGTTTCATTTTTATCACATTGGTTTTTTTAATTAAATATAAGGAAAGTCGTATATGAGGATTATAAGGTTTTCAGTCTTTGTATGATTGTTTATATTGTACATTTTTGTTGGCTTGAGATGGCTGCCACCTATGGGTCAGATGATTGCCTGCCACCATTAAGCAATTGGTAATTAAATATTTTAAAAAAATTCCTAAAATGTTGAAAATTTTGGAAAAAGGTTTTTCACGAAAATAAATTGTCACGCACAACGAGTCTGTGTGCAAAATGTCAGCTCGATTGCATCACGGGAAGTGGGTTAAAAAACGACCGAAAGATTTGCACGGTCGTAAGCGCGCAAGCAAGCAAGCGAACTTAATATAAAGGATTTAAAAAATGCTTGCCGCAAGTGAACCGCATTACCTCGCTGATCTCGTCCAGGAGCGTAAACCACCACGTGAACGCAGCGGCGGATTTTGGCTAATTATGCAACAAAGGCGGTCAGATGCGCTTCTCCCGGCCGTCTGGAACGCTCTTCCTTCCGACATTAGGAAGTCACAGTTGGGCGCGAAAGAAGTTCAACAAACGTGCACACATACAAATAGCGACCTACATTTATTAACAACAATAGAGAAATACTTTCAATGTATTTCCGCTGGTAAATATCAATAAAATCAATAAAATGTTTATATTTACCAGTAGGGTCTAAAGGGGTGATTACCCATCGACCCACTCCCCTGCCTCGGCTGGGCAAATGGGACATTGTCCAAGGCCCAAAACAAAAGAGGGGCCCACAATAAAAAAAAAGTGTGAGCGGTGACGTGGCCAAGCGGGTAGGTAGCAACGCCACGTGTTGAAGACATTCTCACGGCTTTAACTCCAGTGGCCGCCCCGGTAAATATTTCCCATCCAGCTTCCGAGATTTGACAAAAAACCTGGCGATGTGATTGTTTCGAATTCAATAATTTAGCGAGTGATTTTTTTGGTTTTGTTTCAAATTTGGACCGCGACAGTCGGCGTGGCGCTGGCATACTCCCTTTTTTTTTTTTTTAAAGGACATCAAGGGATCCTTAACGTCGACTGCTAAGCGTAAACGTGTGCTCTATTCACCCACAGTATCGACCGGGGGTGTCCGCTGGGGCTAGAACAACGAACCTCTGCGACGGGCGGCAAACCCACAAATTGTTCGGTGCATCAAGACGCACACTTGCCCGCTTACGGACATTATAACAAAAAAAAGATGACTGTAGCTTCGTCCATTCGTACAATAACAACTTCAAGGTCGTGATTGTTCATTGCGCCGAGTTTTATTGAACCGTAAAAATCGGTCAATGCAAAAAATAAAAAATGGCAATCTAAACACAACAGCCGTTTTAAATGATCCAATTTTGTTTTCCGAAATTGCAATCACCATTTGTAAAACAATTACAGTAATAGCTTTTTTTTTGCTCCATTTGTAATCGATTTTATAGACTTTTGTTTCAGCGTAAATAATGCATTGCTACTTTTATTGTAAATTCCTCACATTATAATAGTAACACTGCTAAATTATAAAAAAAATACCACTGCTTTTAAACTCTACAATCGGGATGCCTGATTTTGGTGCGTTGAGTGTATCCACTGAGCCTTTCTAATCACGTGATGCAGCCTTGATGATGTAAATGCAGTGGTTCTTCACTTTGACCACAGCCTTGCACCCCTTTGGTTCTCAATGCTAATGTTTTTTACAATGTCAATAAACACACAGGGTTTGATTAAACAAATTAGTTGTACTTGCGTGCCCCGTGCTTAATTTGTGTTTTCGATTATTTATCTTCTCAATAAAGTTTGGCCACGTCTCGCGCACTCCCAGAAAGGGCACGCGCAGAGAAGTTCAACACACACACACGTGTGTGTACGTCAGCGTGGATGAGTAGGACAAAATGCCCTCTCGAACGGCACTCTTTTTCATCTTCTTGGTTCTTTCGGTAAAGTCACGTAGAATGGAAATAATAAAATAATAAAATACAACATCATTAAATAATTCTCACGACGTTTCGGCCACAACGCAAGTAACCGTCCTCAGGTGGAGTGGCATGAGCGAGCAATTTCAGTCCTGCGCTTTAGCCTTTCTACTCATGTAATCACAGTGCGTACACTGCAGTGCTCTGCATTTGCGAGCTCAGTACACAATCACACGGTCACGACTTTTCAGACTTCTTTTTGCTTTGTGAAACGCTTCGTGCGAAGCATTTTTTTGTACGTTCACAACTAGAATTGTGAGAAACTCGGTTCCAAGAGGTATAATTAAACCTTTTCAAAAGCTGTAATTTGGCTTCACATTTTTTCTTTGGTTCTTTTGGTTAAGTCACGTCTAAAGATAAAATAATAAATTAAATAATAGCATATTACGACGTTTCGATTGCAACACAAGCAATCATCATCAGGCATAAAAGAAATAGCAACAAAAATCTAACTAGAAAACTATAGACAGACATACAAGCAGACAGACATCACAAGGACACACAGAGAGAGAACACATCGGCACAAAGAGAGAGGTCGTTTCTGTGACGGTCCCTTAAATATAGAGAGGGGAGCGGGGGCGGAGAGAGGGAGGGGACAGAGAAAAAAATAGCATATCAATGAGTGGACGGCAACGTGATGCTGCTGCAAGTAAGATGACGACGCGGCACGGCAACGCAAGCTTGAAAATCAGGAGAAAGACACATTAAAATTAAATAACATAGTAAAATATCGAAATATAATGTAATGCAACACAGAGAGTCAGTCAACACACATGTATCTGTACTAGGTCATCGTGGTTATGAAGATTACAGAGATGCACGTGGCGTATTCTCTGGAATACAAAGCAAACGTCTTTTTCTGCAAATTACTCGAAGGGGATCATGCAAAGCAATCATTGCCCCCTACTGGCAGACTAACGCCCCAGGTCACACGTGCAAATGTATGTGTGTGTGCGTTGAACTTAGATTTGAAGCTTTCGTGACTGCAAGGATTCATACTCTTAGGTTTTTTCGGTAAAGTCACGTAGGTAAAAAATAAACTTAAAATTAATAAAAGTAAAATTAACAATCACGACGTTTCGGAGGCAACACAATCTTCCGTCTTCAGGTGGAACCGTCACAGCACGATTGCTGTATCAAGTAGTACTTGATACAGCAAGCGTGCTGTGACGGTTCCACCTGAAGACGGAAGCTTGTGTTGCCTCCGAAACGTCGTGATTTTTTATTTTACTTTTATTAATTTAATTTTTTACCTACGTGACTTTACCGAAAAAAACCTAAGAGTATGTGTTGAACTTCTTTCGCGCCGTACGTAGCCGACCGTGCAAATTGAGCTCTCAGCCGGTGAAACTAAATAAACGTGAACCTAAAAAACCTTCTTGCCGACCCGTCCACACCGGACGTTTGTTGTAAAAGAGCTTCGCGGCTCATCGGATTCCTCCGGTCTAAATAAACATTCTGATTAACGCATTATATCGTCAAACAACTCCCATGGCTAACAACAGCACGGGGTGGTTTTCGTCCAGCGGTGGATCAACAAATCGCTGCAAATGTGCGTTGCGTGACCTGACCATGCTTTGTCCCCCACCCCCATCTTTCTGTCTTCCTGACACAGGCCTCGGTCTCACGCTGGATGTGGCAGGAGCCACATTCATGGCGGCTGGCAGCTCGGCACCGGAGATGGTCACCGCATTCCTAGGTCTGCCACTGACACGGACACGCACTTAGTGGGACGCGCACTTAGGGGGAGAGACGCGTTACCCACTGGGATTTTTTTGATGTACGGTGCTTTTTCCGGAAGACTTTGCTGTCTTTTCTTGGATTTCTGTTAGTCACATATTCACTTGAAGATGTTTTTTGTAAAAAAAAAAAATTTTGCGGTTGCACCCGATTCAAGAGCCGAATGGCACACAGGGCTATACCTAATACATGAACTTGAACTTGAATATACAGTGCTTTTTCCGGAAGACTTTGCTGTTTTTTCCTGGATTTTTCTGTTGGCGCGTAGTCACTTTAAGATGTTTTCTTGTTCATGTTTTTTGTTTGTTGCGGTTGCACGCGATTCAAGAGCCCAATGGCTCACAGGGCTATACCTAATCAATGAAAACTGAAACGCACACAAATAACCCCATCCAGTATAGCCTCGACATACTGTTGGGGCTACGCAAAGGGTCGTGCGTCTGCCGCGTGGGTTATCACGGCGTGCCCGTGCGTTTCCTTTCCACCTTCGCGCAGGTGTGTTCGTGACCAAGGGAGACATCGGAGTCAGTACGATCGTGGGCTCGGCCGTCTACAACCTGCTGGGAATTTGCGCGATCTGCTGCCTGCTGTCGCCGTCGGTACGTAAGCGCGGGGCAAACCCCGCTCCGTACGCCGCCGGTAGGCGCGACCTCCCAAAAAGAAAGCACAGGGAAGGAAAGGAAGGGCTTAGTCCCTTTTGCACGCACCTTTACATCAGCCGCAGCTGGTTTGCACAACAAGGGCTCATTCCTAGCGGCGTGCGTCAGCCGCACCGAACCTCACAACAATGGTATTCAGGGCCTACCTTGGCTCCTCCCATCCTTAACCAGTATATATAGAGACACGGTTTTCCTGTAATTTCTCTCACTTGATAGGGCTATCGTGCTGTGACTGTTCCACCTGAAGACGGAGGCTTGTGTTGCTTCCAAAACGTCGTGATTTTTATTTTATTTTGATTTTACTTTTATTAATTTAATTTTTTTTACCTACGTGACTTTACCGGAAAAAAACCTAACAATATGAATCCTTGCAGTCACGAAAGCTTCAAACCTAGAAAGGAAAGGAAAGATTTGCGAGCGCGCACGAACGCACAGCAACGCGTCCCAACGCGCCGATTTGCCCTCGAGAGCGGGTAACCCCATTCACAAAGACACGACGCTACGCCACGCGCGACGCAATGAAGGCGACATCCCACCGCGGGGGCGACGAGGCCTACGACGCGAGGGGGATGACATCGGCCTCGTCGTTGGGAGGGGGACTGGCTGATTAATCGGCGAGCGCGTCAAGGCGAAGCCTTTTAGCGCTGGTTTTTTTTTTGGGGGGGGTGGTTTCCACGTCGCGGTGGCGAGATGGTAACTACCTCGCCTGATGTACAGGAGGAGGTCGTGATTGATACAGAGGTGTGTTTTAACGATAACAAAATTGCACCGTCTGCTTCGCAGTGGACATTCAAGACCCCTATGGGACCTTTTAGGCAGTATCCAAAATGATGAAAAATAAGAAGAAGTTCTTACCCTTTCTGGCAATAAAACAGGAGGTGTTAAGGTGCTTACTCTTTGTTTTTTTCGGTAAAGTCACGTAGGTAAAAGATTTAATAAAATAAATGAAAACAACTAAATTAAATCACGACGTTTTGGGTGCAACACAAGCGTCCTTCTTCAGGTGGGGACAACGTAGCGAAAGCACAACCGCTTAAGTGTGTCTAAGAGATGGCTGTGAAGAGGAATTATATAATCGCGGGGGATGGAGGGAGGGGGGCAATTATAGAGGTGTTAAGGTGTTCAAACACCAAATAAATACATTTTGCAAGGCATAAAGTCTGCATTAACCACACGTACTTGTGGCAAAACATGCAAACAATCATTCTCTGTTAATAAATGCGTTGTCTTTGAAACAAAAGAAGAATCAGAACAGCCATAGCTCGGTTCGAGCAGTTATATCAATGGGTCCATTTTGCCAGTCTAATACCTGCAAATTACCCAACTGGGATCAGACATCACAACCGTCGCCACCCCCTCTTGCGATATCTTGACAGGATCCTCCTGATAACGAGTCAAGAGACTCAGCGAGACTTTCCTGGGTAAACAACTACGAGGAGGGGGTGGAGGAGAAGGGGAGGCAGGAGAAGATATTGTGCCTACCGTGCATGTAAATATGGAGATCGGGCGATTTAAATTTCGATTTAAAGCTTTCGTGACTGCAGGGATTCATCTTCTTGGATCTGCTGCCTGCTGTCGCCGTTGGTACGTTAGCGCGGGGCCCCCCTGCTCCGTACACCGCCGGTAGGCGCGGAGACCTCCCAAAAAGAAAGCACAGGGAAGGAAAGGAAAGAGTTGCGAGGCATTAAGTCTGCTCGACAGACCGGCTCTCCACCTGAGGACGGCTGCTTGCGTTGTGGCCGAAACGTCTTGAGAATGATGTTTTATTTTTATTATTTTATTATTTCCATTCTACGTGACTTTACCGAAAGAACCAAGAAGATCGGGCGATTTGTTTCGAGTTTCTACGAGTCAAATAGGCCCTAAATGCGGTGTCTGCGTCTGTAACAGCCCAGTGAACGTGCAAACGTTGGGCAAACGTTGCACGCTGGCAAGGTGTAGGGTCAAGCATGATATTGCCCTCTGCACTGGCTACCTAATGCTGCCTCGGCAGAATGGTCAATGCGCTTGCAGTCCAGAGGTCGCCGGTTCAATCTCGCAGCGCAGCAATTGACACAATTTCACAAATGTCATAAATGCCCCCCTGCAGTATGACCCGTCACACTGCCGTTAGTTGATCGGCAGGTCGCGTTTGATCAGCGACGGATTTAATCGGGGCGCGGGGGGGGGGGGCGATAGGGGCAAATGTGAAATCGTGACTTAAAGCTTTCGCCACTGCAGGGATTCATATATTTTGGGTCTTTCGGTAAAGTCACGTAGATGGGTTCAAATTAATAAAACGAAAACAAACCAAACACGACGACGTTTCGATCACAACACAAGCAATCTGTTTTCCTCCTGATGACGATGGTTTGTGTTGTGATCGAAACGTCGTCGTTTTTTGTTTATTTAATTTTTTATTAATTTGAACCAATCGACGTGACTTTACCGAAAAACCCAAAGAATAGGGGCAAATGTGTTGTTTGTGAATATCGGGCCTTGTTTAACAAAAAAAAAACCTTGACATTTTGGGGGCGGTTAGGTTTGTAGATAAGCCTCTGCGTGTCGAGTGGGCGTTTGCTACATCTTCAAAGACGCATGGAAGGGTGGGCCAAAGCACCCCCTGTGGTGGAGGCCCTTTTGCCAGCAGCGGTCACTCGAGCAGGTGACGTCACGGCTGCACCTTCGACGTTTATGCTGCCATTGATCAGAATCAGAATGTTTATTTAGACTCCAGGAGGAATCAGATCTCCAGTATGGGCGGGTCAGCAGGTAACAACAGCAAACAATACACAAAAACACGATCGAAGTGCAAAATAGAGAAAATGGTTAGCAAATCACGAAACGGAATTAATGAAATTATTATTTTTAATTGATGAATGCATTGATCGATTGTATAAGTCCGATTTGATCAAGCTTGGGAAAAGTAGCAAAAACAACAACAAAAGCAGTCCCGGAACACATGCTACTTTACATCACACTATACAATACTATACACTACACTATGTACTACACTATACACTACACTATACATTATTATACACTACTATACACCAAACTATACACTACTATACACTACACTACTATATACTACACGACTGTACACTATACTATACACTACAATATACACTACTATACACTACGCTACTTTTACACCACGCTATACACTACGATACACTATACTACTTTCTACTACACTACTATACACTACACTATACACTACTATACACTACACTATTATACACTACACTATACACTATGCTACTATACACTACGCTACTTTACACCACACTATACACTACCATACACTACTATACACTGCACTATACACTACTATACACTACACTATGCACTACGCTACTTTACACCACACAATACACTACACTATACACTAAACTACTATACACTACACTATACACTACACATCGGGCTTTCTGGAGGCCCGTCGTGAAGCGATTAGTCGTTAACAGGGGTGATCGTTAAGAGGAGTTTCTACTGGATATGTCTCTATCCGGCTGGCCGTAATAAGACGCTCGCTTGCCTTGGCTGCATCCCCCGGTCAAACGGGCAACATCGGCACGTTCTTTAAAAAATTAACCCGTAAAAACAAAGTTTTTCACTATAAATCCTTTATATGCGTGGCGGCTAGAGTCCTCTCGTCCTCTGGCTTGAGATGGCTGCCACCTATGGGTCAGATGATTGCCTGCCACCATTAAGCAATTGGTAATTAAATATAATTATTTTTTCTAAAAAGTGTAACATTTTGGAAAAAAATTTTCACGAAAATACATTGTCACGCACAACGAGTCTGTGTGCAAAAATGTCAGCTCGATTGGATCACGGGAAGTGGGTTAAAAAAACGACCGAAAGATTTGCACGGTCGTAAGCGCACAAGCAAGCAAGCGAGTGAACTTAATATAAAGGATTTAAAAATGTTTAACCTCCAAGCCCGGCCACGTTGGCCAAACGTTATCCCGACAGTCCATGGGTGACCGCCCACTCCAGCTCTTGCACAACAGGTCCGCCCAGGATGCACGCGCGGTGTCATCCCGTGGAACACATCGCCACCGCTTTGAGTAGTAACAAAAAAAATCTCTGCCATTTCTGCTTCCAATTAAATTTGGGGTACGATTTTAAAAAAAAAAGTTATTTGCCGCTGACATACGAGGCCCTTCGACGGCCTCGCACCGTTGTAACATTCAGCAAACTGACACGCCTCGAATTGCCCCGTATGAAATGTGAATGACCATTGCTGCTGTTGTTATTATTTCCCAATGACTGGTTTGGGTGTCGCGGGTTCAAGGCCTCGCCTCTCTCACACTGGCCCCTGCTGCGAGACTCCCTGGCATACGCTGTGAGCGTGGCCGTGCTCATTGGCTGCATACACGATGGGAAGGTGCACTGGTAAGTCGTGCCCGTACACACCGCACAAACAAAGATCCCCCGTATAGCCTTAACAGACTGTAGGGGCAAGTGCTGTTAGCGAGCACCTACGAAGGCCGGAACGGTACACGAGGGGCTGGGTGGCCAGCTCCACGCCCGGCCTCCTTTGTTTCCCCAGTGGCAATGTTTACACACCACACCAGGTACTCATTTGAGGCTGAGTCGACCTAGGGGAGGCCCGGGACCGGTTCAGATAATCGTCACTGATGTTGGCCGTGAGCGGGAATCGAACCCGGGTCGCCGGGTTCATAGCGCAGCGCGCAAACCGCTACACTACCGCACACACACACACATACCACGCAATAGGGCTTAACGATTAATCGATTTCAAATGGAAATCGCAATTTGAAACAATGCGATGAGCAAATCGCAAAGGCTGCGATTTTTTGCGATTTGAAAAGTCCTATGACTTTCTTATTTTATTATTTATTATTATAATGCGTGAAGAATTACTGGATGTGCATTACGGGGGCAAATTTGATTCACATTCCGCGCTGTGAAGACAGCCTGTCGGGACAACGGGGCGTGATACACGTTATAACGGGACTCGTTATACGTTATAATGGGACTCGTTTCACGTTATAATGGGACTCGTTTTACGTTATAACGGGGCGTGATACACGGTATAACGGGACTCGTTTCACGTTATAACGGGACTCGTTTCACGTTATAATGGGACTCGTTTCACGTTATAACGGGACTCGTTTCACGTTCTAATGGGGCGTGGTCCTTGTTATAATGGGATGTGATCCACGTTATAACGGGACTCGTTTCACGTTATAATGGGACTCGTTTCACGTTATAATGGGACTCGTTTCACGTTATAACGGGACTCGTTTCACGTTCTAATGGGACTCGTTTCACGTTATAACGGGACTCGTTTCACGTTCTAATGGGACTCGTTTCACGTTATAACGGGACTCGTTTCACGTTCTAATGGGGCGTGGTCCTCGTTATAATGGAGTGTGATCCACGTTATGATGAGACTCGTTTCACGTCATAATCGGACTCGTTTCACGTTATAACGGGACTCGTTTTACGTTCTAATGGGGCGTGGTCCTCGTTATAATGGAGTGTGATCCACGTTATAATGGGACTCGTTTCACGTCATAATGTGACTCGTTTCGCGTTACAATGGGACTCGTTTCACGTTACAATGGAACTCGTTTCACGTTATAATGGGGCGTGGTCCCGCGTTAAAACAACGGGCACATTCCGCATTGTGCGAACGTTGTCCCCGAATAGAAGAACCGCGTCATAGCGACAACACAACGAGCGAGTTCTTATCGTACAGTACTTCTATGCTCCCGCACTGACCAGTGTGGTGATGTATGGGCAAATAACCCCCACGATCGATACGGCGTAGGGAGCCCCTCATCCAGCAGTGGATTTACAAAAGGGCTGTACATGTACATTTGTGCCGAACCACTATCTACACAAGGGGTGGGGAACCTTTTTCTAACTTAATTTGGAGCTTTCGTGACTGCAGGAATTATTTTTTTGGTTATGTTATCCGACTCTCTGTTGTATTACATTACATTTCTAAGTATACTAGATTTGTGTTTCTATTTAATTTATACCTGATGATGAATGCTTGTGTTGCAATCGAAACGTCGTATGCTAGTATTTAATTTAATTTATTATTTAATCTTTATACGTGACTTTACCGAAAGAACCAAAGAATAACCTTTTTTCTGCCAAGGGCCATTTGGATATTTATGTGACGTCATTCGCGGGCCATACAAAATTGTCAACTTAAAAATGAGCCCATTATATTTGGTCTAACATTTAATTAACTCGCCCCTAATGCGATGGGCTGGAACTGCTTCTCTTTGGCGAGGCGTGTGATGATGTGAGCTGGTGTTGATGATGTTGCTGCTACTCGCAACTGCTTTTCCAGGTTTGCTCCGAGATTTATTGAATTTCGAGTCCCGCCTGCGGTTCCCTTGGCAGGGCCAGACCCAAATGATTTCACGGGCCTTGTACGGCCCGCGGGCCGGACGTTCCCCACCCCTGATCTACACTGCAGTCATTGATGATGGTCACGCACTTAGACACTTTCCTTGCCTAGCCCCTGCTTAGCTTCGGAGATCGGACGCACCATGAGGCGCGGGTGTTACATGCCACCGGAGGTCAGCCCCGTGTCGGTCATCGCCGCCTTTGCCAACCCGCGCTGACCGGCGTGGTGAAGTACGTTCAAATTGACCCCCTTTCGGTAAAGTCACGTAGTAGGGAAGTAATATAATAATAAAAATAAAACATAATAAAATAAAATAATTCTCACGACGTTTCGGCCACAACGCAAGCAGCCGTCTTAACCTGAAGACGGCTGCTTCAGGTGAAGACGGCTGCTTGCGTTGTGGCCGAAACGTCGTGAGAATTATTTTATTATGTTTTATTTTTATTATTTTATTACTTCCCTTCTACGTGACTTTACCGAAAGAACCAAGAAGATGAATCCCTGCAGTCACGAAAGCTTTACGTTCAAATTGACCCCCTTTCGGCCAGCGACACTGTGGGTCGGGGAGGCGCTCACCCAGCAGTGGATTTTGACACCGGGCCCGCTCGTGCACGAGTGCGGCGGGCTTTAAAAAAAAAATTGGGCTGCGGCGAGATTCGTTTTTAATCTATCATAGCAAAGATAGCGAAGTAATTACTGGGGTGGGGGGAGGGGTGTCCTTTTGAGTTATTTTTCTCATTCCGCGAGCTGCGGCCACGTAAGAAGACAGATAGCTCTGCTGCCATTTAGTCCATTGACTCAGTTAATTAAACCCGGCCGCCGCCGCCGCCACCGCCAAAAAAGAATCTCGCACCGCGCATTGTACGAGTCTACGGAATGAAAGGAGAGGGGCGAGGAGGAGGGGGGGGGGTTATGCGTTCTCTCCCCCCTCCCCCCAGCTCTCTTCTTTCCATCCCCCTTGCACGGCCAGGTGTGAGCAGAATTGGTAATGATCGTGGCCCCGTTTAGTGTCACCGTGCTATTGATTCGCATCCTCCCCCCCCGGCCCCCACCACCACCTCTCGGAGACTAAAGACGACTCACCGGTAACTTCAAAGGGGGGGGGGGGAGGCAACGTTTTTTAGCGAAATTTGACGGGTTTTTCGTGCAGAATTAGACCTTTGAAATGCTAAATATGTAGCCTCTAAGCAGGCGACGTGGTTTTTGTGTTGGCTCGTATTGCAATAAAATAATCCGGAGCTGAGACGATTGGTCGATCAAATGACCGTATCGAATTAAAGATCACGAGGTTTATTTTCATGTTGCGTGTTCGATTACCGGGGCCCCTTTGAAAATGACGGCCAATCTCTCAGAATCCGATGCCCAACTGTCGCCTTTGGGGACGTACCGGTCCTTGCCATAGGAATGTAGCAGGGACCGTCGCCTCCATAAGATGATCAGGAGGACCCCATTGGAACCTCATTTGCCAGTAGAAAATATGATAATTGTTTTTTTACCCTTTTATCTGGCAACAAAACTGACACCTTTTTTACTGGCAAATGAGGTTCCAATGGTGTAAATGCTTACCCCGAGCTCTCATACTCTGATGGTGCATTGTCTTTGAGTTGTGCGCCTTTTGGCGTCATCTGGTCCAACACCATGTGAGACTAGGCTCGAAGGAAAGCTGTCTCAGGTGTGGACCAATCAACTTCAAGGGCAGTGCATATATTATCAGAGTTATGTTTTTTGTTTGCATTATGACTGCAGGTATTGTGGTCTATGCAAACAGAGGGACCCTTGAACATTTTTTTTTTACTCTTATCTTGAAAATGATCAAAATTCAACACCATTAAGGTTGCCCACGTGGCTCATGGGTCGGAGCATCGCCGAGGTCCTGGCTCACGATTTCCGGCTTCAGTCGCCCTGTGGGAGTGTCGGGCTGAACGATTAATCGATTTCACATCGATTTCAAATCGATTGATCGATTTCAAATCGATTGATCGATTTCAAATCGATTGATCAATTTCAAATCGATTGATCGATTTCAAATCGATTACTCGCAATTTGAAACAATGCGATTAGCAAATCGCAAAGGCTGCGATTTTTTTGCGATTTGAAAAGTCTGATTGCTTTCTAATTGGAATTAGTTTATTTTGTATTATTATAACTTTTTTTATTTAACTTAACAATTGTTCTATGTTTGATTGTTCTATTTCAATTAAAACATTTTAATAAATACATGTTTGGAAGCAATTCATATCTTTAAGTTCTCATCCTTGCATTAGAATATGTAGAGCAGTTCATATTTTGATGGTATCATGCGGTAATGCTCCATCACATGTGTTAAATCTATTACACAGTGAATATTGAACTGAAACGTGACCATAAAAAAAATTAATCGCAAATAAAATCGCAACCGCAATATCTGTCAGAAAAATCGCAATTAGATATTTTCCCCAAATCGTTCAGTGCCTAGTGGAGTGGAGGTGGTGGTCTCAGGCTGGTCAAAAATGACCGCACCAATTTTTTTTTTTTAATGAAATATTAAATCACTTTTCCGATCTCTCACCTCGGATAATGCCGAAAATAATACATTTGTTGGTGTTGCCTGTGATGCGGTGAACGCTTCTCTGCAGCGGTGTACATGATCAAGAGCAGTCACTAGTGTGTGTGTGCGCGCATCAACATTCACCCCAGAATCTTTATTGAAACCGGAGGAATCCGATGAGTGCTAGATTTGAAGCTTTCGTGACTGCAAGGATTCATATTCCTAGGTTTTTTCGGTAAAGTCACGTAGGTAAAACATTAAAATTAATAAAAGTAAAATAAAATAAAAATCACGACGTTTCGGAGGCAACACAAGCTTCCGTCTTCAGGTGGAACGTCGTGATTTTTATTTTACTTTTATTAATTTTAATCTTTTACCTACGTGGCTTTACCGAAAAAACCTAAGAATATGTCTCCGATGAGCTATAAAGTTCTTCTTCACAGATATCCAATAGGGGCGGGTGAGAACCCGTTACCTGACGAGGCCTCAAATGTAGTTCGGTAACGTCTCTTTCTGTGGGCCGTTCTCTGACACGGGATGTTGTTTTTGCTTTGCGAGAGTTTCTTAGTTTCACGATGTGAACGCCGATGATGCAATTACAATAAGATTTTCTAAATTTGTTTATACACAAAAACAAATCCTCAATGTAAATCCCCACTCGTGCGTGTTTCAACGTCACCGTCCAGCGTGAAATCGATCGCAAGTGCCGGCAATGTTTTCGTGCAATTCGCGCAATAGTATGAACTCCTGTTCCTGCGATTACTCCGCTGAGTTAATCTCACACACGCGAGCATTCTCTCATCACTCGGTCTCATCACTTTCTCTCATCACTCTCTCTCTCTCTCGCTCGCATGCCATCGGCGAGGGTTTCCAGATGCGATTCGCGGAGAGCCAAAAATGTCCGCGGACGACGAAAAAACTATTTCGTTGTCCTTCCCCCGCACGTCCGATTGTCACGGCTGGCTACGTGCGACGTTTCGGAAGCAACACACGCTTCCGTCTTCAGGTGGAACCGTCACAGCCACGACAGCTGTATCAAGTAAATGAAGCTTGTGTTGCCTCCGAAACGTCGTGATTTTTATTTTATTTTACCTTTAATAATTTTAATGTTTTACCTACGTGACTTTACCGAAAAAACCTAAGAATATGAATCCTTGCAGTCACGAAAGCTTCAAATCTAGGATTTATATTTACGCGATCTAACTCAACAAACAAACAAAAAAAATCCTCCGACAAAAAATCTTTACCACGGATGACATCGGTCGCGAAAGCCCGCGTGTCAAAACTCAAATATGCTTCTCTCGCACAGGTACGAGGCCCTCTCGCTCGTGTCTGTCTACGCTGTCTACGTGGTGGCACTGCACTTCGACGCGCGCCTCCGCCGCGCCTTCACGCGCGTCTGCTTGTGCCTCCGCCCGGCCGGGGGGCAGCGCGGCCACCGCCATCAGCCGGGTCACGACCCCGAGACGCAGCCGCTCGTCGGCGTCGACGCGGCCGGCGAGGAACGCAGCGGCGGCACCTCGCGGCGCTCCTCGACGGGGGTCAACGACTTCCTGCACGGGCGCGCCAGGTCGGACAGCGGCGTCATCCTCAAGGACGGCTCGGACTACTCGCAGTTGACGCTCAGCCTGCACGGTCTCACCTCGCTCGAGGACGAGGGTCAGAGTTCGAACGCCGCCCCCGCTCCCCCGTCGAGTTCGTCCACGAGTCGGGTGTCGTTTTTAAATCCTTTATATTAAGTTCACTTGCTTGCTTGCGCGCTTGCTTGCTTGCGCGCTTACGACCGTGCAAATCTTTCGGTCGTTTTTTTAACCCACTTCCCGTGATCCAATCGAGCTGACATTTTTGCACACAGACTCGTTGTGCGTGACAATGTATTTTCGTGAAAAATTTTTTCCTAAATTTTACTCTTTTTAGGAAAAAATAAATTGTATTGAATTACCAATTGCTTAATGGTGGCAGGCAATCATCTGACCCATAGGTGGCAGCCATCTCAAGCCAGAGAACGAGATTACTTTAGCCGCCACGCATATAAAGGATTTATAGTGAAAAACTTTGTTTTCACGGGTAAATTTTTTTCGTGTGGGCACGCGGGCGTAGTGACACGTTCGGTGCCGGCCGTTTGAGATGAGTTGAGTGGGGAGTCGTCACGAGGAGGAGGAGGATGAGGGATTCGTTGTTGTCGGTTCAGAATATATCGATCGACGCAGTGGCCGCGTGGCAGTAGCCGTGCGGGAGCAAACCCGCCGGACGTCTGTGAAAACAAACTGGACTTCTGTGGACAAGGGTGGCGTAGATCCATCGGATTCCTCAAGGATAAATAAATAAATATTCTGATTCTGTTTAAATATCACGATTCCGTTTAAAGCTCGCCTCAAGACGCACTACGTTTCTCTCGCGAACCCGTTGTCATAATTAGCTCCTATAACTTATCAGTTTCCTCTGCCTGGCCGTTGGCCCACGATGTATTTGTTTATTTATTGTTGTGATCTACAACGCAGCGAGTGCCTTGCACGGAGGCGCTACGCGATTGTAATTTATTGCCACAATTATTCTTTTAATCAAGTCGTTTGGTGGTGGAGGGGATAACACCAACAATGCCAGCACAAACACTGCCGCCACGTTTATGTATGTACTAGCGGTAAGTACCTGGGCAACAGACACACACATCGACCTACACACACAGACATCGACTTACACACACACACATATGGACTCACACACACAGACATCGACTTTAGATACACACACACATGGAGTTACACACACACATGGACTAACACACACGCACATGCACCTACACACACACACACACAAAGAAATGGACTTACACACTTCCATGGAGCCACACACACACATGGACTGACATACACAGACACATCGACTCACACACATGTATGTTTGTTGTATGTGTGTTTGTTGAACTTCTATTGCACCATACGTGGCCAACCGTGCTAATGGGAAGTGCAGGAGGGATGGGGTGGTGTGGTCATCACCACGCCGTCCGCCTTTGTCTCCCCTCCCCAATGCTGATGTTTACACACACACCACACCGGGTACGAATTAAATTCAAGGCTGAGTCGACCTAGCGGAGGTCTGGGACCGTTTCAGATAATCGTAACTGCTATTTGGCTGTGAGCAGAAAATTCAGGTCGCCGGGTTCGTAACGCAGTACGCTAACAGCTCCACCACCACTCCCTCTAAAATGTTATTAATTACATAAAGGGGCGTTTAGATAATTATTTTCCTGCTATGAATTTCCACGTGATGAGCCACTTTGCTGAGCTATCATTTGCGATAGGCAGGTAGCTTTTGAAAAAGAGCTATGTAGCTCAGTGGGCCTTACCTGGTAAAATACAAAGAGTTGATAAGTTTCATCCACTGCACGTGATTAGAACCGAGTTCTAGATTTGAAGCTTTCGTGACTGCAAGGATTCATACTCTTAGTTCTTTCGGTAAAGTCACGTAGGTAAAAAATGAAATTAATAAAAATAAAACAATAAATACAAATTTTTTATTGTTTTATTTATTTAAAAAAACAATTTTTATTGTTTTATTTATTGTTTTATTTATTATTAATTTCATTTTTTACCTACGTGACTTTACCGAAATAACTAAGAGTATAGATCAGAGTTCTCAAGGGCGTGACGCGTTGATGGAGATGTTTTTTGGCTGCAATAACTTTCCAGGCCACTTCGTTGGAGCTATCATTCGTCCATAATCAAGGTTTTTGGGTCAGATCGCGTTATTTATAAATGTGGCGTAACCCTCCACCCGACACGGCCAAACAGTAAACAATGTCTTCTTGGTTTTTTCGGTAAAGTCACGTAGAAGGGAAGTAATAAAATAATAATTATTATTTTTATTATTTTATTACTTCCCTTCTACGTGACTTTACCGAAAAAACCAAGAAGATGAATCCCTGCAGTCACGAAAGCTTTAAATCGAAAAGTAAACAATGTGTCACGTTTTTTCAAAGGACAAAATAATTGACTTCTTTACCCCACCGGTGTGCTGAAGAGAGAATCAACAGCATTTTAAAATTTGAGTAGTACGACGTTTCGCTGATAATTACAATCAGCTTCACCGGGCCAAGAATGGTGAAGCTCTCCTGTTGCTTCCGGTCTTAAATAGAGCAGCATCAGGGTGACGTCATCATTTAATTCAATTCAATCTGGTGCAGTGATTCGAGGCAAAGAGGGGGAGGGTATTGTAATTATATAGATTGGTAATCATTCAATTGTTATTCATTGGTATTTGTTTTCCTTATAAGGAATTGTAATTGTATGTATTTAATAACACGCTTCCAGGTCGCACTCAGCCTGTAGCTGTCAGAGCGATTGAAATCATTTCCGTTTCTCTCAATTTCAATGGATTCTCTAATTAGTCTTGGCCAGTAACAATTAGTTTTACACAACGCTTCAACGTTATCAAAATCAATTGAGTGTCCTTGTTGACAAGCACGCTCTGCCACGGCCGACATTCGTGATGGCCAGCTCAATTCTCCCAGAGGTGGGCCTTAGCCGGTAAAAAAAAAATATGGGCCCAACACCTTGCGTTTGTACCCCCCAATCCCAACCGCAGAGCCGATGGGTCTGCTGCACGTGCCCCAGGGCGACGGGCGACGCGTGCTCTGGGCGCTGTCGCTGCCTGTGCTGCTGCTGCTGGCGCTGACGGTGCCCGACTGCCGCGCGAGACGAATGCGCCGCTTCTACCCCGTCACCTTCTTTATGGCCGCCGTGTGGATCAGCGCGCTCACCTACCTGCTCGTGTGGATGGTCACGGTGACGGGTGAGTCGGGGTGTCGAACTTTCCTTCGCGCCGTACGTAGCCGACCGTGGCTAATCGGATGTGCCGGGGGGGGGGAGGACAACAGACTAAACACAATAAGTAGTTCTAAAGAATCTTCTTGGTTCTTTCGGTAAAGTCACGTATAATGGAAATAATAAAATAATAAAGATATAACATAATAAAATAATAATGTTTTATTTTTATTATTTTTTTATTTCCATTCTACGTGACTTTACCGAAAGAACCAATAAGATGAATCCCTGCAGTCACGAAAACTTTAAATCGAGATATAGTTATAAAGAAGTGAGTTGTCAATCGAGATGATGATTTAAAAGTTGCACAGCTTCCAGTGGCTTACTCATATCGGAAGGAAGAGCGTTCCAGACGGCCGCAGAAGTGCGGTGACCCTCTTTGTTCGACGGCCAGCCAAAAGCGAGGATGGTCACGGTTACGGGTGAGTCTGAGCTCACCATCGTCGTCACTGATAGTGGTGAGATTATTTACGATCATCGCCGTCATCAGATAGTGATCATCATTGATATAAACATCGATCGGATGTTCCTTGCAGATCACCGATAGCATTGCTTTGAACTCAGACCGATATTTCAAAGAGACGGCGTTTGCCTTTACAGACATCCTTCAATATAAACGGAACGGATACGTTCGTGACAAGTTGTCCATCAAGAGAAACCAATTCCCTAAAATCCAGTTGCCGTATAACGAGGGGGGTTTTGGTCCTACCTGTCAGTTCACCGGCATTGAATTCAAGGGAGCCTGACCCTGCCTATGAGACACTCGCCCCTCCGATTAGCACGGCTGTCTACGTACGGCGCGAAAGAAGTTTGACGTACGCACGTACATGCTCCGTGCCGGCATTTTCTGCTTGCGCTGAATCGGTGCGAGCGAAATTATGCACTCCCATAAAAGGTCGTGTGGCTGATTGCATGCGTGCAAAAAAAGATATTTAAAAAAATGTCATGTGGAGGGACCACTATGGGAAGGAGATGTATTGTCTGCTTATCTGTTTCGTTACCTATTACAATGGCTTGCAGTTTAAAAGCCTACATTCATAATTCAACAGTGGGTGAGCTGAAAAGGCCAAATTGGTGCACATCTCTGAAGGGCATGATTTATAATACCGACGTATCCCTTATTAATATTGGCCGTCCCGTATTGCCGTAAGCTGGCATTGAAATTATAAAAATGCCATTTAACCCTCTCCCTCTTTTTTTCCCTTCAAATGAATCGTGCAATTATCAGTGTAATGGATCACAGCACAAGCTTCTTGCTGAGTGCTTTTGCACTTTTAATCTGGCATTTTTGCTGCTGCTACTGCTGCTTGCAGGAATTTGTATGACAAAATGACGAGTGTAATTTTTTTTGTTTACACGTTCGCGCTCATTTTAATTCTCCCACGTTTTATCCCGGGGCAATGGCGAGCCGTTGCCTTGGCGAATGGCCCACGGAAGCGGACATCACAGAGCCACTTACGAGATCCCTTTTGCAAGTGGCCTCTGGTTCTAGACACCTCGCGCGCAGTAAGGGGGCGGCACTTGCCGCCTGCCATATGACAGCTCCGTCCGTGTTCGTCGCAGATAAACTGACATTTCGAATGTCAGAGCTGAGACCGAAACTTCGTACGATGGTTTTTGTTTTTATTTGTGCAGTCATCGGTGAACGGGCTGGTGCATTGTTGTGAATTTCAAGTGGGGAAACCAAAAAAAACACATTCCTGCGGAGGGAGCTGGTAGGAACGTTGGGTTGCTCGGTCAATGGCCAGGGTCAACGGCAGCGTGGTGTATTCCGCAAATATTCCCGACTGTGAGGGCGGGCACAAGCCGGCGTGAGTAGTTTAAACATTGAGTTTTATAAGGGCACCACGGGGTGACCAGCCCTTCCCCACCCAGCCCCACCCAGCCCCACCCTCCCCAACCAGCCCCTCCCCACCCTCCCCCTCCCCACCCAGCCCCACTCTCCCCACCCAGCCCCTCCCCACCCTCCCCTCCCCACCCAGCCCCTCCCTCTCCCACCCAGCCCCTCCCCACCCTCCCACCCAGCCCCACCCTCCCCACCCAGCCCCTCCCAGCCATCCCCTCCCCACCCTGCCCCACCCTCTCCACCCTCCCCACCCTCCCCACCCAGCCCCTCCCTCCCTACCCAACCCCTCCCTGCACAATAGACGGACACAATAATCCCCCTATGGGCTGGTGGAACCAGTGGGTTCCTACCAGTATAAATTGGAATCTACGATTTGGTTGTGTCCGGGTGGAGAAGTGGCACAGTGGGCACTGCTCTATGAACCTGATGAGTGATTCCTAGCCATGGCTAACATCAATGTACGGCGAGCGATACCTTAAACAGTCCTGCGCTACCCCCCCCCCCCCCCCAAAAAAAAGGGGGGCTGTAAACGCACGTGAATGAATATCGCTATAAATCAGCGGTTGCCAACTGGCGTCTTCCCTAGCCGCATGCGGCTCTTTAAACCCAGCACACGCGGTTCTATCGAAGGAGCATAACGTAGAAGCGTACAATCACAGTAGTAGCAAAGAATAATGAATGTGTCCCGTGCTGTGCCGAAAACTGTCAATACAGGGACTCCTCCACTTACGAACGTGTTATATTCCAGAGGTCTGTTCGTAAGTCGATTTGTTGTTAGTCCAACTTTACTCCTGCCGATTCCAAACGTGTGGTACGGCGTGTACACTAAACACGGGGAATGGCTTTAAAAGTTGCGTAATGTGTAGATATAGATGCCACTGGTTCTTCACGTTCTGCAGATGTAGATGCCATTGGTTATTCACATTCTACAGATGTATATGCTACTGGTTCTTCACGTTCTGCAGATGTAGATGCCACTGGTTCTTCACGTTCTACAGATGTAGATGCCACTGGTTCTTCACGTTCTGCAGATGTAGATGCCACTGGTTCTTCACGTTCTGCAGATGTAGATGCTACTAGTTCTTCACGTTCTGCAGATGTAGATGCCACTGGTTCTTCACGTTCTGCAGATGTAGATGCCACTGGTTCTTCACGTTCTGCAGATGTAGATGCCACTGGTTCTTCACGTTCTGCAGATGTAGATGCCACTGGTTCTTCACGTTCTGCAGATGTAGATGCCACTGGTTCTTCACGTTCTGCAGATGTAGATGCCACTGGTTCTTCACGTTCTACAGATGTAGATGCCACCACCGCCATCTATCGCACGGCGGTTGAACTTACGACTCTCGGTCCCAACAGGCAACTTGACATACGGACAGGTTTGTTCGCATCTCTGAAAGTTCGTAAGTCGAATGTTTGTAAGTACAGGAGTCCCTGTATAGATGTAGTGACATAGAACGGTCACTACTGTGTCAGCCCGTACGAGGGCTGGGGGCCCCAAGGGGGTGCCTGGGGGGTCACGTGGTGGAGGGACCCGGACCTTCCCAGAGGTGGGGGGGAAGGGAGGCGTGGCCTGGGAAGGGAGGCGTGGCCTGGGCGGAGCCGGCCACGCCAGAGCAGATATAAGCGTGGTGTGAACGCAGAGCGCGGCTGTTGTACTCCGAAGTGAAGACGACATCATCAGTCCTCAAGTCCCGGGTCGTCGTCCTGGGCCAGGCAGGCCGTTGCCTGGTCCATTGCCTGCCTGGTCCAGTCTGTGTCGTGTTCCAGAGTGTTAGTGAGTTGAGGAAGGTGGTCACCACCTCATGTACAGTGTTATATTACTTACCGTTTAATAAATAGTGTTGCCTCCAAGCTGTGTGTGTGTGTTTGCACCTAATTCGAACCCACTACATTTATATGCACACACTTATATATATATACATACACTTTATCGCTTTGAGGGACTTGTGGGTACTTTTTGGGCCTTTTGGCCATTACAAGTTGGCTACCCCCAGCGGGAATGAATGTAAGGTCAGTGACACATGATCGTTAAAATCCCGTTCACAGGGGTGGGTTGACTCAGCCCATCTACCCCCTTCGGGAGCCTTGCCATAGGAACGTGGAATTTCCAGCTGTAAGCGCTTACAGCCGCTTACAACACAGGGTTGTAAGCGGCAGATGAGTAGCGATGCCTCGGTGCTCCGTTTGAGCAGTTCATCACTTTTGACTTTTTGACCAACGTCAAAACATTATTGATGTGAAATTAACAACAAAGAGATGAACAGGTACCATCAATTTTTAGGTTCGTTTTTAAATCATCTAAACGCGTGTCGATTCTTAACGTGGAGGGCGAAAAACCGGAGGACCCGGAGAAAAATCCACGCATCCACAGACAGAGAGAGATACACGCAAGCTCCAAATACGGTATACAGC
This sequence comes from Lampetra planeri, assembly GCF_965212315.1. Taxonomy (NCBI): domain Eukaryota; kingdom Metazoa; phylum Chordata; class Hyperoartia; order Petromyzontiformes; family Petromyzontidae; genus Lampetra; species Lampetra planeri. Next base: position 3,620,995 of record NC_136165.1, read on the forward strand.
AGGCGTGGTGGTCGGGATTGATCTCACGACATCGTGCATACCGGGCGAGGGAGCTAACATCTCGTTTATAAACGGGATGGATGCGAGACATCGCGTAAAGATTTCGGACATACTCGAAACTCCGGGCGTCCCTTTTTGGCGCCCCTTAAAAGGGAAAGCCCTTTGATTTGTGGTACTGTAACATCTACAGAGACTCGGGTTGCCTCTTGCCAGGGCTGCGTGTGTGCATACAGATGTGTGTGCATGCGTGTGCACAGTGTTTGGGCTCGTCCTGTGGCGTTATGGGGAGGTTCTAGATTTTAAGCTTTCGTGACTGCAATGATTCATATTCTTAGGTTTTTTCGGTAAAGTCACGTAGGTAAAAAATTTAAATTAATAAAAGTAAAATAAAAATAAAATAAAAATCACGACGTTTCGGAGGCAACACAAGCTTCCGTCTTCAGGTGGAACTGTCACAGCACGATAGCTGCATCAAGTGAGAGAAATTCCGAGAAAACAGTATTTGTATACTATGGAAACCTCATTTGCCAGTAAAAATATGATAAAGGCGCACGCCTTTTGGCGTCATCTGGTCCAACCCATGTGAGACTAGGCTCTAAGGAAAGCTGTCTCGGGTGTGGACCAATCAACTTCAAGAACAGTGCACATACATTATCAGAGTTATGTCTTTTGTTTGTAGAATGACTGCAGGTATTGCGGTCTATAAAAGGTGTCAGTTTTGTTGCCAGATAGAAGGGTAAAAAAACAATTATCAGTATTTGTATATATACTGGTTGAGGGTGGAAGGAGCCATGGGGAGGGTTGGTGCAGTGGTTTGAGCGCACTGCGCCTGCAAAGCCAGTAACCCGAGTTCGATCCCTGGCCACGGTCAACATCAGTGGCCAAGGGGCCGTCCATAAATGACGTCACGCACCTAGGGGGGGGGGAGTCAGACATTTGTGACGATATGTGACGAGGAGGGGGTGGGAAATGTGACGTCACATCAAAATGTGCAACTTTAGATAAATATAGAATTGTTATAACAACACTAATTGTTATAGCAACACTCCTACAACATCAGAGTGCAGCGCCATATTAAATACGCACTACAACGACAATAGTTTAAAGCGATTTGAAGCATTTTTTTTTAATGAAAATATGGTTTTGGGGAGGGGGTGGGGGGCAGAGCTTTGTGACGTCATATTTGAGGGGGGGTCTGACTTTTTGTCTCGCCGTGTGACGAGGGGCGGTGGGGGTCAAAAATCGTCCAAAATCGCGTGAACTGTTTCTGGGCCTCCTCTGTGCACTGGTGTAGACATCAGCACGGTGTAGACCAGGGGTCGGCAACCAAAATAACAAGAAGAGCCATTTCTTTCAAATTCGGTACAAAATTCAGTATTTCAAGAGCCGCAATGCATCTGAGTACATACTGTACTCACGTACATATCGTCAAGAAGCAGCCCGTAAAGAGCCGCATGCGGCTCCGGAGCCGTAGGTTGCCGACCCCTGGTGTAGACAAATGTGCCCGGGCAATTGCCCCCCCCCCCCCTCCTTGTGTTGTACCGGTCTTCATGGAGGCTCTCTAAAAGCACTTCCCGCAAAGAGCATGTGGAGGGGATCTTCGTCTTTTATGATGTGCGTGTGTGCGTGCGTGCGTGCGCACATGGGTTTGAGCATGAGCGTTGCGTGTGTGGCCATGCGTATGTACATGCTTGAGTGTGTGTCTGTGTGTCTCATTCTTGTATATTACAGTGTTCTCAGAATGTTTGAATGCACGACTGTGTGTGTGTGTGCGTGGGGAGCGGTATAAAACAGGCGACCCGGGTTCACTTCCCGCTCACGGCCAACACCAGTGATGAATATCTGAACCGGTCCTGGGCCTCCTCTAGGTCGACTCGGCCTCAAATGAGTACCTGGTACGGTGTGTAAACATCGCCTCTTCGGGAGACAAAAGGGGCTGGGTGGGGAGGGAGGGGCTGGGTGGGGAGGGGCTGGGTGGGAAGGGTGGGGCTGGGTGGGGAGGGGAGGGTGGGGAGGGGCTGGGTGGGGAGGGTGGGGAGGGTGGGGAGGGGCTGGTCACCCCGTGGTGCCCTAATAAAACTCAACATTTAACCTACTCACGCCGGCTTGTGCCCACCCTCACAGTCGGGTCGTAATGTTGGTCACCCACCCCCTCGTGTGTCACAATGCCCGGTTTCATAGGTGCCACTCGCGAACAGCACTTGCCCCTACAGTCTTGGGGCACCACGGTGGCTAGGAGATGTTAACTACCTCGCCCGGTATACAGGAAGTCGTGAGTTCGATCCCAACCCTGACGCCTGTTGCTGTATATTTGGAGTTTGCGTGTCTCTCTCTCTCTCTCGTCATCATCATCACGGTGGCTAGGAGATGTTAACTACCTCGCCTGGTATACAGAAGGTTGTGGGTTCCATCTCGACCCAGATGCCTGTTGTATATTTGGCGTTTGCGTGTTCTCCCCGCGGTCGCGTGGATTTTTCCCCCGGGTCCTCCTGTTTTTCCCTCCACATTTACAATCAACATCACGCGGTTTCAGAGCATTCGGCTGCTGCTCATCGCCACGTGAACGGCAAGTCACTTGGTCGAGCTCGCATTTGTGATGGTCAGGTCGCTTGTGGATAAATAAACACATTCCTCCTGCGGAGGGAGCTGGTAGGGACGTTGGGTTGCTCGGTCAATGGCCAGGGTCAACGGCGGCGTGGTGTATTCCGCAAATATGCCCGACTGTGAGGGCGGGCACAAGCCGGCGTGAGTAGGTTAAACGTTGAGTTTTATAAGGGCACCACGGGGTGACCAGCCCCTCCCCACCCAGTCCCACCCCTCCCACCCCCCACCAAACCCCACCCTCCCCACCCAGCCCCTCCCTCCCCTCCCCACCCAGCCCCTCCCCACCCTCTCCTCCACACCCTCCCCACCCAGCCCCTCCCTCCCCTCCCCACCCAGCCCCTCCCTCCCCACCCAGCCCCTCCCCACCCTCCCCTCCCCACCCAGCCCCTCCCCACCCAGCCCCTCCCTGCACGACGGACACAATAATCCCCTGTGGGCTGGTGTAACCAGGAGGTTCCTACCAGTAGAACATGTTTTTCATAGTTAAGGCTATATGGGGCGAGGGTAGAATTTCTGTCTTTTGTCTGTTGTGCAGGCGAGACACTGGGCATCCCGGACACGGTGATGGGTCTCACCCTGCTGGCCATCGGCACGAGCCTCCCCGACACCATCACCAGCCTGCTGGTGGCCAGAGAGGGTAAGTGGCTGTCACCAGACAACAACAACAACGACGACCACAACAACAACAACAACGCAGCCAGCCCGCCCAGTGGCGTACCGATCGTGGGGGGCAAGGGACTGCTGCCTTGCCCCCTCCCCGCCCCCCCCCCCCCCCCACGTGGCCAAAGCTACCGGTGTAAAATGACAGCAGACGCTTATTTAAAACCCAGTTTAAATGTATTTGTATGTAACTTCACCAACAACAACTTGTGCGAGCCACGTGCTGGGTTTCTGACCGCTCGACGCCAACCTCCGCCTATCCCCCCACCCACCACCCACCACCACCACCACCGACCACTCTCCCCTTGCCATTCTCCCTGCGCTGCTACCGCCGCAGGCAAAGCCGACATGGCCATGTCCAACATCGTGGGCTCCAACGTGTTCGACATGCTGTGCCTGGGCCTTCCCTGGCTCTTGCGCACTGCCTTCGTGTCCCCGTCGGGCCCGGCCCACGTGAGCAGCGCTGGACTCGTCTACTCGGCGTCGTCGCTGCTCATCTCGCTGGCGCTGCTGCTCGCGTGCGTCCACGCGGCACGCTGGCACCTCAGCCGGCCCTTGGGCGCCGCGTGCCTCGCCGCGTACCTCGTGTTCGTCGCCGTCGCCGTCCTGCACGAGGTCGGCGTGCTGGGCGGTGACCCCGCCGCCCGCGTCTGCGGAAAGTGAACCCTGAGCAGCCCTGGAGCACGAAGCCGCGGGAGGGGGGGGGGGGGGCGGGCAGTCGGTCACTCGGTCGGTCACTCGCTTGGTCGGTTGCTCGGTCGATCACTCGCTCGGTCAATCGCTTCATCGGTGAGTCGGTCGGTCAGTCGGACGCCCGGTTGCTTGCTCGGACGGTCTCTCGCTCGATCAGTCGCTTGGTCGGTCGCTCGGTTGCTTGGTCGGTCAGTCGCTTAGTTGCTCGTTCAGAAGGTCGCTCGGTGGGTCAGTCGCTTTTTTCGGTCACTCGGTTGCTCGTTCAGTCAGTCGGTCGGTCGCTCGCTAGGTTATTCGTTCATTCAGTCGGTCACTCGGTGGGTCAGTCACTAGGTCCGTCGCTCAGTTGCTCGTTCAATTGGTGACTCGGTCAGTCAGTCACTCGGTCGGTCGCCTGCCGCCTGTCCAGAGTCCGGCAGATTTCAGGAGTTTGTTGTTGTCGATTGTGTCCCAGTCACATCCACGGACAATGAGGTGGCAGTGCGTTGTGCGTTTAACGCCCGCAGTGCGTTGCACCCTGCAGACAATGTTTGCGATGCTGCGTTGGCAGTGGTGCACAAAGCACAAGTAACAGAAAGTCAACACCGTCCCTCAATGATAAAAATATCTAACGGACGACGGTTCGGGTAATGGCCCTTCTTCATGTGAAAGGCTATCATGCGTGCAGTATCCATTGTGTGCTTCATGCATGGCCATGGTGCGTGTGGAATGCATTTTGCGTCATCAATGCGGGCATGTGACATGTGCAGGGCATGGTCAGAAAATCAATCCCAAGGTCACAATCGTGCTTTAGGCTATTTTTAAAATTATAACTAGAACTGTTTTTTATTTCACCAGCTAAGGCCCACTGAGCTATGTAGCTCTTTTGCAGAAGCGACCTGGCCACAAGTGACGGCTCAACGAAGTGGCTCATCACGTGGAAATGTACAGCAGCCAAATACTCGAAACGCGTGTTTCTAAATGCGGAGGTAATAAACTCGTTAAAAAAGTTTTTTTTATCAACAACTTCGTTTAACTCATGGTCGAGAAGTACGTCAATGGCACCTGAGACACGTGGCACCTGCGTTTTGTGCAAGCCGATTCCACATATATAAATAATAAGGGGTCCACACAAAATGTAAATTGCTTTAAAGTAGCGAATTAATTGATTAATTGATGGCGAATTTGATACAGGCATGCATTGTCACCTAATCTGAGTACGTGTACAAAATGTGAAATTGATTGGACAACGGGAAGTGGACGAAATTTTGATTACAAGATTTGACCACGACAAATGGAGGAATCAAGTTAAGTTAAACCGTTGAAAAAACCGAAGGACCCAGAGAAAAATCCACGCGACCACGGGGAGAGACACATGCAGACTCCAAAATATACAAGTGTCAGGGTCGGGGTCGGGATCGAACCCACGGCCTTCCCGTATACCAAGCGAGGTAGTTAACATCTCACCACCACGACGCCCGACCTAATCCGTGTACCATTGGTCTGGTTTGGATTGCCAGGTTAGTGGCATAGCCTGGCCTTTCCGCTGGAGAGAAAACAACCTCCACTTGAGTCCCCTCACTTGCACCTTCCGCGCGGTGTTTGAACTGTCCGTCTCTCCCCTTGCCCGCCCGTAGACGCCCCGTGGCCTCGTTATTCTGAGCCTTGGCGTGTGTCGGATGGCTCATGAAGAGCAAATCGTTGTTGCTCATTGAAAAACAAAAGAAATATGTACAGTACCTGTCGTGAACTCCACTGCTGGACAAAGCAAAATAAAAATAACCTGAAATAATGAATCTGGAATTTCGTTTGAAGTTCGCAGAAACTCGCTGTCTTGTTGTTATTGTTAAATCCTTTATATTAAGTTCACTTGCTTGCTTGCTTACGACCGTGCAAATCTTTCGGTCGTTTTTTAACCCACTTCCCGTGATCCAATCGAGCTGACATTTTCCACACAGACTCGTTGTGCGTGACAATTAATGTTTTACACTTTTATTTAATTACCAATTGCTTAATGCTGCCATGCAATCATCTGACCCATAGGTGGCAGCCATCTCAAGCCAGAGGACGAGAGGACTCTAGCCGCCACGCATATAAAGGATTTAGAGTGAAAAACTTTGTTTTTACGGGTTATACTTGTTTCATCACTTGACTCGGAAACGTTCGTGAAACGTTCCGGTTTTCAGCGTTCATTTTCTGAAGCTGTACCCCCCCCCCCCCCCCCAACTTTCGACGTGAACGGGGAAGAGAGATGGGGGCTGGCGGGAAGTCCCGTTGTTTCGAAGCCGCGATTCGTATCGCGTTTAAAAAATGTCACCGTGCGCACATCCACGCGAGGCATTGGAAAGCGATCGTCGAGTTAATCACGCGCCGCGTGATTTGAAGGCGCGCTCCGCGGATGTAATCGTCGGAAAAGTCATCCGTGCGCGGTGCTAACCCGGCCGTGTTCAAAACGAATTGCGCCCGCACTGAGATTGACCCGGTATCTTCCGCTCCAGCTCACATTTTCCGGCGAGCAAGAGTCCACCGCCGTTGGCATCAGCAGCAGCAACAGCAGCAGCAGCAGCAACAGCAGCAGCAGCAACAGCAGCAGCAGCAGCAACAGCAGCAGCAGCAGCAACAGCAACAGCAGCAGCAACAGCAGCAGCATCTATACAATTCTCCGGCACGCGCCGTGACAGGGTCGTGCAAGGTCCGAGCGTGTCCGTCGAGCGCTCGCCGAGCTGCATTGGCTTCCGGTTGGCGGAGCGAATACGTTCTAAGGTAGCGGTCGTCACACGCAAAACGTTTGCCACACAAGTGAGGCGCAATGCCTCGCTAATCTTGTCAAGGGAGCATAGACCATCATCACGCGAACTTTGGTCACCCTCGTAGCGGCGGCTTTCGGCTGATGGCCATCAAACAAGGACGGTTACCGCATCGGATTGCGCTTCTGCGCCGTCTGGAACGCTCTTGCGATATTGGGAAGCCACTGGAGCTTTGCACTTTTACATCTCAATTGAAAACTCATTTCTGTAGAACTGCTTTTTGTTTTTAGTTCGTTGTCCTTCCCCGCACCTCCGATTAGCACCGTTGGCTACGAAATAAGTTCGACACACGTTGAAAATGCATCGTACGTAGTAAGTATGTTGAACTTCTTTCGCACCGTACGTAGCCAACCGCGCAAAATCGTCGCTCCCAACCCTGGGGGACACGAGAGCCTTTCAGGGGCCTGGAAAGTGGGGGGGGGGGGGGGGCTCAGCCCGTGGCATGGATACCGTGCAGGACAAATTTCCGACGCGCGCAGAGAACGCGGAAGCCACGTTGCAGAGACGAACGCCCTCATGCGTTGTGGAGCGTTTCACGCTTTCAGGATCGATCGGGCGACAGCACTTCAGCGTCTCAGAATCAGAATCTGTACTTTTGCCGGAGAAATCCGATGCGCCGATGAAGCGTTTTTATTTTTCACAATGAAGCTGTCACGTGGCCAAGTGTGACAATTAATTTTGGATTTTTTTTTCCCGGCAAGCCGCCGTGTTGAGTCACAAGCGAAAGTCTGACAATTGTACATCTCTCTGCAGAGCGTAGATTATTACATCCGGGCATCATCAGTTGGTTAGCCAGCGCGTTCAGACTCCTGAGATTCACCGATATCCAATATTGCTCACTCAAGATCTGACGTCAGACCTACGCCAATCGATCATGGGGGTGGGGGGGGGTGGTTACTTGATCATACTTCACCACGTTGGTTAATGCAAGTTTGTTATGGGGAGGGCGGGGGGGGGGCGGTGGGTGAGGGGAGGAGGGAGTTGATTGGGTTTAGATATTACTCGCTACTGATGTTATAACCGTGGCTGAGAATTGAACTCGTGCTCGGCAAACGCTCGTTATTTAAGACTTAAAATCAGCGCCGGTAACGATCAGGAATTCTCCACCGTGATGCTTCATAAATCCTTAATTTGCCGGGCGCCCTTAACGAAGATGCTAATTGATTTTGATGCCATTTTTCCGACGAGTCCGGGGTGACTCATTGCGTTCCGTACCAGCGATCTTTTCAAATGAGCGTCAAGAAGAGGAGGAGGAGGAGGATCTTCGGCTCAGGCAATCTGCGGATAGCAAAGCCTTGCGAGGAGGGAGGGGGGTGGGGTAAGAGATGTGGGAGTAACGAGATGGGTGGGGACATACGATGCGAATTGAGGACAATGACACCGTCAGACGGAGCTGTCCGCTAATGGCACTTTAATGAAGTTTTGAGCCTGACAAATGGGGGTTACTTTTCAAAGGGCCATTTACCAAATGGGACATTGACTGTTTGAGGTCATGGGGGAGGGGAGGGGGGTGTACCCCAACGACGCATTTGAAGAGAGAGCCATCGATGAGCAATAAAGAAAGGATGTAATGGCCCAGTTGCCTGTGTAAATACAATCCCGCACGCCAATCATCGCTCTGTGTAAATAGGAGCCAGGCATGCAAAGAATATATGACAACACACAAGCGTTCGCGACCAATATCCATCACGTAGGTTTTTCTTTGGGTGAGATCGTGTAAATATATAAATGTGTCGTTAAACCCGTCACCACCCGACAGAGCCGATTTAGTAAGGTTTGTCACGTAAACAGAACGTGGCCAATTCGTTACTGGTACAAGCACTAACCGGTGTGTTGGAGAGCGAATCCACAATATTTACACAAAAAACCTATTCTATGGATGTATTACAACGTTAGGCCAAGCGCCTCCGTTCTATAAGCGCATTTTACACTCCGCTGTGCATCGACCCGTCTTGTTATGTATATTTTTTTTTAAGGCGACACATTTGTCAATAACACTGGCCCGTATCCACAGCAGGAAGAAGGCACCATTGCCTGAAACGTCGAATGTTGTACACCCCTCCCTCCCTTTAGGGCAGTTTTATCGATGAATATGTTTGTTTTGAGAATAAAAAAAATCGTTTCAATCCCAGTAAACATGCCAACGTTGAACCAACGTTGACCCAACGTTGGCATGTGGTTGCCTCAACCTTCCACGTTGACTGGGATGCCACCGGCCAGAGGTTAATTGGGTTCATACAGCACTGCAAATGTTTATTTATTTATTTATGATTTACACTGACGAATCGAGAGGGAGGGAGAGAGAAAGAGGACTTCCCAACATTGAGCAAAGGCACGACTTGCCGATGGGATTTTAACACTATACAATTAAAACTATTTAAATCCTTTATATTAAGTTCACTTGCTTGCTTGCTTGCACGCTTACGACCGTGCAAATCTTTCGGTCGTTTTTAACCCACTTCCCGTGATCCAATCGAGCTGACATTTTGCACACAGACTCGTTGTGCGTGACAATTTATTTTAGTGAAAAATTTTTTTTCCAAAATTTTCCACTTTTTAGGACATTTTTTTAAATATTTAATTACCAATTGCTTAATGGTGGCAAGCAATCATCTGACCAATAGGTGGCAGCCATCTCAAGCCAGAGGACGAGAGGACTCTAGCCGCCCGTTTCAAAGACCAATGTGGGCTGGGTTGTGGCCCATTGAACACGCATATAAAGGATTTATAGTGAAAAACTTTGTTTTTACGGGTAAATTTGTTTGTATTTAACCAGCTCAGGCCCACCGAGCTCTTCATAGCTCTATTTCAGAAGCGCAAATGATAGCGCAACGAAGTTGGCGCTTATCACGTGTAAATTTATAGCGGGCAAAATGTTTTTTTTAAAACGCGTGATGTCGATCCTGAATGTGGAGGGGAAAAACCGGAGGACCCGGAGAAAAATACACGCCACCACGCTGAAAACACGCAAACTCACGACATATACAGCCGTCAGGCTCGGTCGGGATCGAACCCATGACCTCCTGTATACCGGGCGAAGTAGTTAACATCTCCCAGCCACCGTGCTAACCTTGTGTAGTTTGCAAGCTAGTGTAAGTCACGGCTCGAATTTGACATTTCTGCAAGGGGAGTGGTTATTTTTTTTCTGCGTTGACTGACAATTTTTCCCAATTCCCGATTTGAAGCTTTTGTGACTGCAAGGATTCATCCTCTTTGTTTTTTTCGGTAAAGTCACGTAAAATAAAATAAATGAAAACAATTAAATTAAATCACGACGTTTCGGAGGCAACACACGTTTCGAAGGCAACACAAGCTGGTGTTGCGCCCGAAACGTCGTGATTTAATTTAGTTGTTTTCATTTATTTTATTTTTTACCTACGTGACTTTACCGAAAAAAACAAAGAACATGAATTTTTCCCAACTGGTTTTTATTTATTTCAACAGGTAACGCCAGGCCCACTGATCTACACAACACACACACGCGCGCGCGCATAGCTCTTGTTCAGCAAGCGACGTGGCTATCACAAACGATGGCTTCAAATAACAGCAACACAACAACATCAACAACAACAAAATACTGTGTCCGAAAAAATAAACCCATGCGGGCGGGCGGGCGGGCAATCGATGACCTCCCACCACCACCACCACCTTTACGCGTTTTGTATTCTGTCCCGTAAGACAAACAAACAGCACTGTACCTATGATTGTGCCCCTGCGTTCAAGGGGGTGGGGGTGGGGGGGGGTGGTGGGGGGGGGAATAGCCCAGAGCGCGCCTCCGTGTTCAGAGTTGGTTGAGATGCTCTGGTTGCCAGGGCTACGGTCGCCCGTCACCTTGGCAACCGGCTGGCGTGCACTAAGGGAGACGAGAGAGCGCGCGCGCGCGCGCGCAGTTTGTCTGTGTGGGTGGGTGGGTGGGGGAGTGGTGGCGCAGCGGTTGGGTCCAATCGCGTTGCACAAACCCCGCGTGACCTTGAGCTGCCGGGTGACCTTGGGCTGCCGGGTGATGATGTCGCGCCGGGGGAGAGACAAAGGCGGCCGGGCGTGGTGTTGGCTACACTACCC